>NC_056610.1:18589295-18714295 GCF_018340385.1 Cyprinus carpio
TAAACCTTGCATTTTACACTATGAATATTGTTGGCTAGTTTTCTCTGTGCCAAACCACTTACAGTACATGAATAAGTTTATTCATGAGTTACAGAACACAAACGTATATAGAAGCCAGAAACAATGTATTAAACCAGAAAAATATATTTAAAAGTAGTCTGCACAAACTGTTTGAAATACAATTCAAGTCTCACTGTAGCTGTCAGGATGTTGTTACTTAATTCTGTAGCAGCAGTGCAGCCTTCACCTCACTCTCAGCTCATTGGCTGGAAGTCAGCTATGACGTCATCATAGAATGTTATAAGGGCTCTGACAAATAGCCTGGGAGCCACACTTAACGTAACAGCGTGTTCGGCAGAGTGACTGTGTGTGAGAGAGGTTGAGAAAAGTGCTGTGTTGACAGAGGAAGAGAGAGCAAAAGTGAGAGAGAGAGAAAGAGATAAGCATGCAAGAGAAAGCTGGGGAGGATCTACTCGTTCGTAACAAACCTATAAACCTTAAAAGCATGCTGTAACTTTGTATGGAAGGAGGAGTGGAGGTGGAAGTCATTTTTGGAGGTTTGTATTGAATTGCACTGTTTTTACAACTTGCTTAGTGTTTGCATTTTTAAATGGTTTACAGCTCAGTGCATAAGCCTTTGTGTTAATTTTTTCTTAACTAATTCAGTATATTTCTGCTTTTTATTTTCAATCTCTCAGGTCATGGCAAACAACTCTTCAAACTCATCGAGTCCGAATGACACCCAGTCTAACATGGGCGAAACAGAGATGGTGCTTTTGGGCACACTCATGTCCGTTCTTGTTCTGGTCATTGTCTTTGGCAATGTGTTGGTGATTACAGCCATTGGCCGCTTCCAACGACTTCAGACCGTCACAAATTGTTTCATTACATCACTTGCGTGTGCAGACCTGGTCATGGGATTGGTAGTGGTGCCTTTTGGCATCCTTAACATCAACCTTGGCACTTGGCTCTTCGGCAGATTCTGGTGTAATTTCTGGACGGCCACTGATGTTCTGTGTGTCACGGCCAGTATCGAGACGCTATGTGTCATCGCTCTGGATCGCTACCTCGCCATAACATCCCCCTTCCACTACCAGTCCTTACTGACCAAGTGCAGAGCTTGTTTCATTGTGCTGCTGGTGTGGGTCATCGCCGGGCTCATTTCCTTCCCACCCATCCATATGGACTGGTGGACTTCCAATAGTACAGAAGCAATTCGCTGCTTACAGAATGTTAACTGCTGTGAATTCCACACCAATGGCATTTATGCTATCATCTCATCCACAGTCTCTTTCTACATCCCCCTGGTGATCATGGTTTTCGTCTATAGCCGCGTCTTCCAGGAGGCAAGGAAGCAGCTGAAGAAGATAAGCAAAAGTGAGGGACGGTTTCATGCTCAAAACAATGGCAAAATGCAACAGGAGGCAAGCAGCCACTGTGAGGCAAGGACAGCCAAGAAGCCCAAGTTCTGCCTGAAGGAACATAAAGCTTTGAAGACTTTGGGCATCATTATGGGTATATTCACGCTGTGTTGGCTCCCTTTCTTTGTACTACATGTGGTCAAGGCCATATATCAACTAAAATCCGAAAATACTGAACATATTGAACTTCCATTAAAAATCTTAAACTGGATAGGTTACGCTAACTCAGCATTTAACCCACTGATCTACTGCAGAAGTCCAGAGTTTAGGTACGCTTTCAAGGAGATTCTATGCCTCAACAGGTCACGTTACCCAAACGTTAGGCCAGTCAATGGATATATATACAGTGGGCACAGCTGGCAAAGTGAGCACCGAGGGCGAAGCAAAGGTAGCTCAGAGGACAGTGACCCAGCTGAGAAAGAGGGTCGCGTGACAGCAGATAAAACGGACTCTAATGGGAACTGCAATAAAAACCTTATGAGTGTGTTGTAAATCACCTTACGAGTTTTGTCTCGTTCCAGTGCGACCTCTGTGTCACGTGAGAACAGGTTAAGCATCCTCTGGTAAGTGACCAATGGTGGGTGTGTGTTGGAAAAAGGGACATTTTTAAACACTTGTTTTTCTCATCTACCTCATTGCTTTCTCTTAGGTTCACTTGCTCTATCAGTTCATTTCACCACTCAAATAGGTTTGCGCGCTCAAAAAATTGTTTCAGCTCAAGAAAACAACAAACTAAATGCTAAAAATGTTTATCAATTCAGTTTTAAATTAACAGAAATGCTCACGTAGATTTTTTCTTTGATTTTTCTTTGATAGCAATGAAAAAGAACTTTGAAGTGGATGTTCAGTAAAGGGAACTCCCTCCTGAGTCACGTTTCTGTCATCTTGCATAAATTGAAGAACTGAGTTTCAGTTTTAAAGAATGTTCGCTAGCATTAGATCAACAAATTAAATCAGGTATAGCCGTCTGAAGCATTTTTACTCTAACTTAGTTAAATTTGGATGCTTAAATATTAAATCATTCAGTTATTTAGACTACAGCAAGCATTACTTCACATAAAGTGTCAGGTTCACTTCTGTAAAACAGGCCATTTCTGATGTTACATAGAAAAAAATACACCACATAAAAATTCTTACATCTGCCACAGCTCTGTTCTAACTAGTCTAGAGTACATCTAAAAATGTCTGGGTTAAAAATGACCCAATTGGTAACTCAGGGTGGAAACAACACCTCTTACCACAATGAAATAGGAAAAGAAACCGCATGTTCATACCAGCTTATTTAAGGAAATTACTGAATCATATAGTTCAGTCTTTTAGTCATGTGAATGCTTAAGCTGAGTATCCTTAGATGGAAGTCAACAAAAATAAACCATTGTATGCTAAATAATATCGCATTCTCAAAGCATAAACAAATTCTCTATCTCTTGCTTAAAATGTGTATGATAGCAGAACTTCTCTGGTGGCCTGTTTTGATCTGCGTTATGTCATTTCGGGTCCCTCAGCAGGCTCAGTCCTGAATGCTGCCAAATTTTTCACCCTAGGAATGTTCTTAACATTTTCCAGTACTAATGACTAAAGTCCATTAAGCTTCCGTGTAAATCCCTGAGATTCAGGGTTTATCAAAGTCATTATGTTACTCCCTCTCAAAAAAACAAAAACAAAAAAAAAAACATTATCTAGAAAGATAAATAAATTAGGAGGCATCATGTTTCCTGTCAGGCTCAGCTAATGCATGCAGTGGAAAGCACACAGCAATTTCCCTGTTCCTCACTCACATTTCTGACCTAGGCGTTTAATCTAATGTTCCATGCATATCATAAACTGCGAAAGTGGTAAGCTGTTTCAATACTTGTCAGTGTTTGTGAACTATTCATTTAGGGCAAGTGTCGCTCTGTTACTGTGCAGCCTGTTTATGTGTTTGAAAACTGTGAACTTTGCTCTTTAGGATATCTCTTCGTATTAGTTGTGGCTTTTTGTGGTCTTGATTGATTTTATGTGCAAAGCAAAATGCTTTGAGGATTTCAAACATTTCTATCATGGATAAAATGTGCTGATAAAACAATATTTCTGTTTCACTGAAGCATTACATCAATGAAAGAGCAGTTTAAAACCAGCTTCTTAAAAGTGTGCACTCTAAACCTGTCCAAGATTTTACATTGGAAACAAAAAGTCAAACATTGTCAATGTATATATAAATGTTAGAAAAAAACTATAGAGATTAAGAGAATGCTCTGTCACTGTAAACAATGGACTACTAAGCAACAGCATGCATGTCCTTTTTCAGTTAATGAAAGTGTATGTGATGGCTTGGACAGATTTGTTAACACTGCACCCTTCTGGGAAGGATTTTCTCTGCATGTAGATCACAGTAACCTCCCATGTGAAACGCTGTCCTGTACTACCTTGTGCTAAATGAAATATTTGTGCAATCTTTGCTTTGATTGTGGTAATGTGATTTACTGTTGTTTTAGAACTTTATATTACTACTGCCTTCTCTGTGGACACGCTTAACCTGTTGAGTAAAGTGTTTACATTCATAAATGTCTTTCAGTTAAACATGGGTCACAAATGATTGGCGTGCAAATTGCACTTTCATCTTGTAATTAAGCACTGCTCTTGGGTTAATGTCATGCTATAGACATCATATTGATGTCACCTTCAGCATTTAATGTGCACTAAGTATTTTTTTCAATTGTAAGCTTAACAAATACATTGTTAAGACATTATATTATATGTGAGGGAGGTCTGCTTTCAAGGTGGCCACCAGTTTGAAATCACATGACCAGCCAAATACTTCTTATTTTATCTTGGTAACTGCTTATTATTGGAGACTTTTAGTCAAATAATAAATTAATCATGAATAACACATGTGGCTCTGTAAAGGGAAATTATAAATATTCATTATTTGCATAATTCTGCATTAATGCAAATAGATGTTCGTATTAATTTCCAGTGTCATACTGACCAGTGAAATATAAACAAAAAATTGCTTAGTGCACATTATAGTCCATCATCTATGTCTGTACAGTTGAAAAGGGAACAAGACATTTCATAGTCACCTTTTGGTCTTAAAATGTTCTGCTTAACATTTTGGAAAGCATACTTTGCCTAGAAGGAGATTAACTGTCACATTTGTAAGTACAGATAAAGTGTGGACAGCCTCTTACTGATGCATGAAGATGTGATTAAAAATGCCCTGAATATTGCTTTAATGATATAAGAGCAGATTTCAAATTCATAATGCAAATGAGCATTTGGTAGGCAAAAGTTCAAAGAAAGCTTCCCACTCAACAACCTTTCAGAAGCGCTTAATTCATGGCATGTGCACTCACTGTATATAATGTTGTTCCAGTTTGATGTTTACTTACATTTCTTTGAGCTACTTTCGCACAAGATTTATCACTGTTTTGTTGAACTACAGTGAAGTACGTTCAACTATATTTGTCTATATTAGTGGTATTTATGAAATACAAGCGTCATGCCATTTGTATTCTGTAATAAATGATGTATTTAATATACGCCTGATGTGATGGATCTTTTTTTCAATGTTTAGAGGAAAGGCGCAAAGCCCTCAAATGAATTCCTAGCATGTTCCTAAAACAAAAAAGCAAAACAAAAGGATAAACTACAGCCATAACAGCACAAGAAACAGCTTTAGGGTTTGCAAAGGATCCAAAATGATCCTTAAGTGTTTACTAAGCATAGCTGCATACATTTAAAATTCATTTCTGATGCATAAATAGCATTAGTCAGCCAGTACATGAGTGCTTTTACAGTACGACTTTGTTAAAGTATTAGATTCAGCACATATCAGCCACCTTCTCTATTCTGTAGGTCATCAGAAGTCATTTCCCTCACCATTGAAGAGTAAATCAATCAGTGAATTACCACAAGTATGATTTGTGTCCATCTGTGCTGTGTGGAACCATCCCCTTAAGAATAACTTCACCCTTTGCATGCATAGCTGCAACTCAGCCATGTCTATTTCAGTATGGGAACGAGCCCCTGCAGCATGTGATTGGAATAGACTGTGATATTGTAAAAATATTTCCATTCTGAGTAGAAGTTTATTACTATATCAGATTCCATTAGAATTCATTCTCATTCACCTCGTATGCCTGTGAACAAAAGTGCAGCCTAAATAAAAAGAATTAGGTGGCATAATGTCTAAGTGTATGGCCACACAGAACCTCTGTAGGCTATGGATATATATAGGAAGAGTAAGGCTATACGACTCATACATTAAAAAGCCAAAGATTCATGACGTTATAGTGGTAAATGTTCCCTTGATTGATTGGTCCATATGCCTGCTGTGACATCCAGGAAAGAGCAAAGAGAAGGATAGTATTTAGGAGAATAGATTCATTTAATGAAAGGAAAATTAGACATAAATGGACCCACCAGAGAAGAAAATATAGGAAGGTTTTTACCATGAACCCCATTAGTCACGGTGAAAAGGTACACAAAGAAATGGATAAATGAATGTGTATGATGAATATGGAAGAATAAAAGTGAAATTCAGGCATTCTAATACCTTACAAGCCCAATACTGTATTACATTAAAAATTATGCAGGTTATGTTGTAATGCTATCTATTGTAACTGAGAGCATATACCATGTTACAGTAATAAAATATATACAAATGAAATTAAAATGAATTCAGTGACAATTATGCAATTTATAACAATGCAAATTTAGAAGTATGCAATTTATAATAATAATGTTTATTAATAAGATACAGAATTGTATTGTTTTGTTCTGATTTTCATTTGTTAGCTTGATAAGAGTACTGTAAGTACAGTCTTCTTCTTTTTATATTATATTAATAATTTATATATTTTATATCTTTATACATTTCAAAAAAAGCCATGAAAGCACATTGGTAAGACAAAAATAACATGAAACAGTGTCCAAAAAAACCCAAACATGATAGAATGATTTGCAGCAAACAGGAGAAAAAAATAAACCATGTGAAAACATAAGCTGCAACATCAGACGTTACAGAGGCTCAGAGGATGTGATTTCCAGAGGTTCATCTCTCTGAAAAACACTGTGTGTTTGACGTTAAACTAGCTTATGTGTGAGGAGAAGAAAACAGACAACACAACCTCACCTAACATCAACAGACTCAAACAAACAGGCAGCTGGTCTGAACACCTCATTCTTCGACCCTCTCACCACTAAATCAAAGTGTATTCCACCGTGAGAAGGTTTTATAAGGTGACAAGACTTTAACCAGCTTAAGAACGGCCTGGTTATCAAATGTGATTTAGAACTACTGAACAAGAGCCGGTGGTTGTTATTCACGAGTGCTCTCCAAACTGATCCAATCATTTACCTCAATTACACTTGAGCCTCGGCTGAGCTATAGGCAGCACGTCTCAGTTATTAAATCATGCTCGGCTCTCCACCACAAATAAAACTGTTGCATCAGTTGGCACCTCTTAAAAAGTCTTAAAACGTCTGCCAGGCACTCATACGGCTTCTCTGTCAATATACAATTTGGAACATAATGTCTCTCTCTGGATTCCACATGCTCGTGTCACAGGCCAAATCTCCTTCTCTGCAGTATCTCAGTTCCTTAGAAGCTTCCTAGATAATGGAATCATGTTGTGAGTGGAAAAGTGCACCATCCTTTTTTCTAAAGATTTTTAGAAAAGAGCCAAAACTGATGGCACAGGTTTCAGTATCTCCAGCAAAGGAGCAGGGTGCTGACCATGGCACCACACAGTCTAACAGCACTGGTCTGTGAGAGACCTCCACAGGCCACCCCAATAAAGTCATTCTCCTGCCCTGGGGGTTAAAACAGCACAGCATCAGAGCATGTTTTAATTCAGCCTTGGAGTCCAAGAAAAATATCTGAAAAATACTAGTCAAACAAACAGCCCACGGCTACATGCCGTGTTCCTTTCCCACGTTTGATACATCTGCCATTTTTTGCTATTAGCCTGCAGCATATTATATAAATCTCTAAATCCGACAGCAACATGCCACAGCTGTCATCATGGCCCTGCAGAACAAAGAACTTCTGCGCCATAATAGTGCCGTAATGGTTTGAATATGAGGAGTGGGAGACATCAGTAGAGTACAACATAAACACTAGCTATCACCACAGATGACACGTGGACACACAGATGAAGACTAACGCTGCTGCAAATGCAGTGAAACATAAAAACAACTACCTGTGTACACAAATGACCACAGGGGAGGTGAAATGAGAAACCACAAAAGTACTCTGAGGAGAGATTATAGAGTCACTCACAGGAGCCATTTTCACATAGTAAGAGCCGAGGGTCTCCCTTGTGCTTAATGATTTTGCCATTAGAGTAATCCAGTGTCTCATTTTCTCCCTCCAGAACAGAATGTCCACCGTGTTAAACACTATAGTCGACCAGCTGTGACTCGCAGTCCTGCCATGCATTTATGCATTTTTAATTGATGCTGTATCCTAATTTACATAGTAATGGAGAAATAACATGAAAAAAACATGGTTTATACATGGGATGGTTTTTAAAAGCTGAAGTTCACTTTAGAGCATTTACTGTTCAGTAGTAATTCAATAAATGTAGAAAATTGGACTGTGAATATATTAGGCTTTTAACTGAGATGTTAAAAAATGCATTTCACAAAATAAATACATTTATGAAGTGTATTTGACTTGTTTTCCAACAAAACCCATCCTTGGATTTTACAGAGATTATATTATATTATATTATATTATATTATATTATATTATATTATATTATATTATATTATATTATATTATATTATATTATATTATATTATTTATATTATATTATATTATATTATTATAATCTTTCACTGGAATTTTTTTTAATATATTTTGTCTTGTTTTCCAAATATATACATAATAAAATAATAGTTTGGTACAGTACTGTAGATATGTTTAAAACAAGAAAAAATTGCTAATCAGGTAAGATTTCAAGATATATTCTCTCAAAAAATGTCTTACAGTTTTACGTTTCAAGTAAATTTATGTGGATGTTTCGATGATTCAATGGAAAAGACAAAACACTGTTTTTTTTTTTTTTTTTTTTTTTGTAGTGATGCACTAGTTTCTTTGTGTGTGCAAAATGACTTTCATTGGTTGGTGACCTATATTTGTTTATTTTAAGCTTTTGTGTCACAAACGATCTTCCATTATCTTGAAGCACTAAATGAGGTTTGCTCTAATTAATGTAAGAGGCAGATGGAGCAGTTATCCGGTTTAAACTGGGTTCTGCATACAAAATCTATAAAGGAGGATTTGTTTGTCAAAATGGATAATCAATAAGGCTTCCATCTGTGGGGGTTAATAATGAATGACTTACATCAACTTTGTCCCTTTTTGTTCAAGGTTTTCAAAGTACTTCAAAGAGTGACTAATTTCCAGTCCCTATTGACGTACAGCACAAAGACCTGCTTCATGCACTGCTCTCCACATTTCACAGAAATCTAATGCTAAGACCCTGCTTTTACTGAGAACCATTTGAGCACATGAAAAGAGCAAATAAATTTAGATCCTAATCATCCTATGAGGTATTTAATCTACTCCGGTTTGCTCTTCACGCATATCAATGACACGTATACACAATGCATATCAAAATAACTAAAGAATGCACCTTTTTTCTCTCGTTTAAAATCAGATTATTCCACTCAGATGTTTAACACATTAATTCAATGTCATACCTGAAAAAAAAAGTAATTAATTAAGCAAAAGATGCCTTTTTATGACATGACTGTTTTGGCATAGGTTAAAGAACCAAAGTTAATCATGCTTCTCGTATTATTAAGCCTTTTGTTTCCACTTTAGATAAAGCCTCAGACTGTCTATATCAGGGGACTAATATAGTCCTGAATATAATATTTTGCCTTTGTGAAACAGGACTGCTGTTGTTTATTAGTGGAAATTACTTGCTGCTGTCATCATATTGTCGTCTGTTATCCTGGATGTCTGCCCATACTGAAATAAGACCCATCCAGCACCGAATCCTGATGGTATGTATCATTCTCTCTCACTCTCTCCTCCCTTTCTTGTGTTTACTTCTCAGATACAAGCCCTACAGCTCTGAAATGCAGAATGAATAAATGCCGGGGATTCATTGTCATAAAGAGTACACAGTTGCCATACATGGTAACAGAAATGGAGACATAAGTGTCTGTGGAATTACTCAAAGAGACACTGAGATGAGGAGTCTGGCAGGAGGTGTCGCACTGGACTTCTGTTACATCATGTGGGGAGTATCCAGGTCTTATAATCGCTGCTTTGATGTCCACTGCACTGACTGGAGATACATAAAACAAAATATTTTCACCCAAAAGAAAATGTGCTGTAAATGCTGACATAAAATTCTTATACAAGTCTTATATACTGTCACTGTAATAAATATTTGCATTGCCGAAGTTGAAAATTTAAAAGCAATCCCATTGGACTTAAAAGAAATCAGTTATTATTTTGGTTGTGTGCTAATATGCACACACAACTTTACTGCAAACACTTCAAAGATGTTGGGAAATAATAGGATAGTTCACCCAAAAATGATTTACTCACGTATAGGATGGTGTTTCGGTGTTGTTTTAAACCCCACTTATGTTCAATGAATGCATGTAAAAATGTTTTTATTTATTTATTTTTGACATTGTTAATGAAACAAAAAATTGGAACAAATGTTGAAAAAAAAAAACTTCATTTTTTTTGGTGGCAAAAATGTAAAAAACGTAAAAAAAAAAAAAAAAAAAAATAAATATATATATAATAATAATATATATATATATATATATATATATATATATTATATTATTATTATTCCTCAGATAAAGAAAAATGCTAGGATGCAACATTGTTAGAACCCAAAAGCCAATACGCCTAACAAAACAAAAGACGATACAACAATCTAATAAGAATCTAACAAGTTAACTGTGACTTCAGTTTTTCTTTATTACTACTGGAAGCAGTTCAGTCATTTGATGTTTTACTATTGTATATAAAACAGACACTCAGAATCACTGGTGCAGAGCGGAAAGCTGTTTTCAATTAAATGCCAGACCTTTGCTCACGTCTTATACATGTGTTTTTCATAAATTACAGAATCATGTAGGAATGTGAGAAGTAGAATGATGTCATGGCACAGAAAACAGGTGTTAATGAAGCAATTTATCCAATATTAGTGTCTTATTTGCCTAACCAAATGAGACAAGCACAAGAATAGAACAGTCCCAGATGGGCTGTTGAATGGTCTTCCAATGTTAACATGTTGAAATTTCAATCTTTATTTCACTTTCAGTGTAGCTTGCAGCAACACTCTTAAAAATAAAGGTACCTCAATGTCTCAATAATAGCACCTTATGTTTTATTTAAGAACCTATTACAAAGAATTATATTTGAATAGAGGATTTTAAGTTTTTTTCCCCATATAGCTTTAAAAACTTTTTAAAATAAAAAAAAAATTTTTATAAAAAAAAAAACTTCTCTCTTTACAAAAAAAAAAAAATAATATAAGAACACATCTAAAACACACTTTTTTTTTTATAAAAAAAAAAAATAAATACACTGTCAACACTGAAGACATGTATTTAAGTAAATGCATTAGCAAGCATGCAAAAAGCAGTAACATAGTCTTGTTTTGTGGTCCAACAACATTGCTTCATTAACTATTATATTACTACAGAACTAATGTCTTAGTTGAGGTTGCATGATATTAATTCAGCAACAAACAATTAATAGGAAATCCCTGTGTGACGCAAGTAAGGAGGTCAGAGAACAGATGTCAAATTAGAGGTGTCAACCCTTCCTGAACATAACCAGCTAGTGTGTAACACCTTTTAGGGGTATAAAATCAAACACATCACCTTCCACACACATGATCAGCTGCACTTCAAATCTCATCTGCAGATGATAAGACAGAGATGCAGTCTATAATGACTATAGCTAATTATAATGAGCGCTCAATGAACTTAAAAGCACGAGGTCACCATTAAGATATAATTAGCATCCTCCTGGCAGCCAAAAAAACAAGCAAAGAAACAATTCTGATTTCCCCCAGGAATCAACAGTAATTCATTGTTACTAAAATGTTTTTTTTTCTCCTTTATCCACTAAAGTTCGTTAGAAGCAGACTGTCACAAATCCAACATTGCTATCACAGCTTCTCCCACAAATATTTTTAATGGTTCCCTTAATTTTTTTTATTAACATTCAAATAAAATCGCACTAAGCATGTTCTTGTTTTTTCTTGAGATCAGTCAGAATGAACTGATCCACAGCTAAAGGTAATGCTTGATGTATCTCTGGCTGTGGTTTATGGGGTGAGACAGCCCTGGCATACAGTGATAAGTGGCAAGCTGCACTAATATGGAGTGAGAGATTTATTGGAAACCAACCGCGGCTCATTAGAGGAGAACCTATCTCCAGAGCTTTATTTGAAGTCTTTAACTTAGTTTACCAGTCCATGACACCTCACCAAGATACTTGCTGCCATGAAGCCTGCCTATTTTCTGAGCATAATACTTGAGCTAAGTGAGGACAGTCAGTAGTGTGATTTAACTACAGCCCTATGTTTATACTGGTCAAAAGTTTGAAATAATATGCAATTATTTAATCAAAAACAGTAATATTGTGAATTACATTTTCTACCAAATATCAATTATTATAAATATTAATATAAAGCAGCAAAAACTGTTCTTTTAAATTGAATGAAGTCTTGGTAAGCATAATGTTTAACAAAAATCATATGTCCATAATTTTTATCAGTAGTGGACATTCAGCTGCAGTATTTGTGACTGATGCTGGCACTCGGGATGCAGCACTTGGTTGCAATTCAGCCTTTTACTCTGCTGGGTAGCCAGTTCACCCTGCATGTTATATGCGCCAGGTCGAATTGACTCCCAGCCACTAAAACAATTACTGAGAGAAAGTTTTCATATAGCACAGTGAGTGCTGACAATTGGAGGTGTTTGAGAACGAACGACCTGCATTCTGGTTTCGAAGCTGGACCTTACACTGCATTACAGTGAGAGAAAGCACAGAAATTCATTAAGAACTTAATGCTCATATTAATTTGAAGCCTCTTGATGGAAAGCGCTGTTTAACCAAGTCCCTTCAGAAAGCTTTTAGTCCTCTCTCTGTGCCTGGAATACATTATTTGTTGGCTAAAATGATTTCAAAACATACGCATGGCACACAATATTTACCACGGTGAGTTATTCATGTGCTCATTATGAGATATAATGAAAAGGATGCCTTTAATTAAATGAGAAGAGGCTAACTGGGATGTTTCATTTGTAACTTTATGAATGTCCCTTGAATAAATACCTTCTAAGGTAATTAGTTTTCAGTGCAATTTGGGACCAACGCAAGCTCAAATGATTGAGTACAGTATAAGTTTCAGGTCCTTTAAAATCACATTTTATAAATTACAGTTATGTATCTTAAGTATGTCAAAAATCTTCATTAGGACTTTCAGTTAAATATTTAATGCATAACCAATGAAAGGCTTTAATAAAAGTCCAACCTTTTCCCCCAAGTTGTGTACACAAGAATAATCCATACAACGCGGTTTGTGTTATTACTGTAAAACCATTACCAGTACAGCATCAGAAATGGCATATTGACAGTGAAAAGTTATGATGCTGAAAGGCGACAAATGCATTCACGGAAATTTCAATTGTTTTTACAAGTAATGTAATGAAATTGATGGTTTAAACAACTTTGATACTAGAGGCTGAGGTGGGTCAGAGCTGTCATGTGTAGTGGCCTACCACTAACATTGTGTCTGTGCACAGAATTTCAAGCAGGCACAGAGCCACCTCAGTGCAGCCTAACTCAGCTGTGTAGAGACACAATTCAAACAAACAAACAAACAAACATTGACACCCAAATGGGCATCACTGTGGTCCCATTAAAATAAATGAAGAAGCTTTAACACAGCCGTGTAAGAGGGAATGTGATATCCTAAACTGGGTGCTGCTGTAGGGGATGTAAATGGGGGCATTTTGGCCAAGGTTTTTTTTTTTTTTTTTTTTTTACCTTTTTATTAATAGAACACACACACACACACACACACACACACACACACAGAGAGAGAGAGAGAGAGAGAGAGAGAGAGAGAGAGAGAGAGAGAGAGACAGACATTAGCAACAGTGCCAACTGCCACTTAAGAAAACAAAGTTAGGAAATCTAATTAATTAAAACACTCACGGTGCAGCAGGCTTCCGGTATATCACGTGGAACTTCCGCGTTTAGAAGAAAGGTGGATTATTCTTGTCAGTAACAGAATATATATATATAACAGAAATTTAAATTGTTTGAAGGATATTACACTATATTAATGCATGGGTTAACAGTAGTAGCCTAGTATTTATATAGCCTAGTATTTTTTAAAAGTGAAAGAAAATGATGATCGATACAGTAAAGTAATTCATCCAGAGAAAGTAATTAAAAAGAACGTCACATTAAAATATATTTATATGAAGGATGCTACTTTAATCGTCTCAGTAGCCTAAAATCCAGTTTTCGCCTCATAATCACAAGTGAGGAATATGTTCGGAAGTGAATCGAATCACCATAGCCAATATCTCCCTCTAGTGGAGGATAATATTAGTACAACACAACATGTTTATTTTGAGAAAACGCTACAAAAGAGTTTCGGAGGACACAGCCGAAAGAGACGAAAGATAAGTAACCATACAGTAAACATTTTTCTGACTCATGTATAAGTTGTCTATGAAAACACTTTAATGGGCACTTCAAGCACAGGATTTATTAGTGGTTAGTGCGCGCACCGGTGACAACGAATGACTGTATTCCTACAATCCAAGCGACATTCACTTGCCATAATGCTTCTAGAGGCATATACTGTAAGTCTGAAGTAATGAATTTAGGTAAAGGGGTGCAGAGCCAGTGGTGGTTTTGCAGACAAACTTTAGTGCCTTGAATTTTATGCGCGCAGCTATTGCTAGCCAGTGCAAATTGATAAGTCACAGAACTGTGTGACGTGCATACTTTTCGGCTCACTAAAAATTAATCTTGCTGCCGTGTTCTGGATTAATTGTAAAGGTTTGATAGAACTGGCTGGAAGACCTGCCAAGAGAGCATTGCAATAGTCCAGCCAGTCTGGACAGAACAAGAGCTTGAACAAGGAGTTGTGAAGCATGTTCTGAAAGAAAGGGCCTGATGTTCTTGATGTTGAATAAAGCAAATCTACAAGTTTTAGCAGTGTGGTCTGAGAAAGTCAGCTGATCATCACTCATACTGTAACTCCAAGGTTTCTTGGAGTTTCATTCTTGTTAAGACAGCTTACTTAAAAATTACACAGCTTTGTGTAATCATGCACATGCTAAAGAATCAGTATTTTTCCCATGGATGTTAACATAATTTCTTAAGTTTTAATTAAGTAAATATTTTAGAACCCTCAAGAAGGGTAGACAGATTAAAAAAAAAAATCATATTTACAGATATACAAATTCATTTACAGTTATGCAATATCTTTAAAATTCACTTTGAAACAAACATTTGCTTAAAAAAAAGGAAAAAAAAACACTTACTTTAAAAAAAAGGAAAAAAACTGTCTTATTTCATTTTTCAGAGTGATAGAACTGTTTCTGATTCACAATACACCAGTCAAGCCTTCCTTCAAACTGCTAGTCCCTTGATTTGATCAGGAGGCCCTGTGTCTGTTTACACCGATACGTTAGTGTTCGGGTCGTCTTGGTGGCTTGTGTTAGAAAGTATGTGCTCAGACTCTGCATCGATTTTGAGGCTGGTGTTGGTCATGCTGGACTCGGTCAGAGTACTACCCCTGCTGGAGTCTGACTGATCTTTGGTGGGAGTGTCAGGCTCTGCCTCAGCCTCAGCTGGGTCCTGATGTGTTTCTTCTGTGTCACAAGAGTCTGTGTATCCTGCCAGTTCCTTCCTCAAACTCTGCGCTCTTTCCATGTAGCTTTTACTCAGTTCAGCATCGGGTATGTAGTTGGCATGGATCTCTGCAAGCTTCATGTAGATTATGTACAATGTGCTTAAGCTTTCTTTGTCCTCCAGAGCTGCCGCCAGGGCTAAGTGGAAGTAGCCCATGGCATCGAATGCATCCTACGGCAAAAAATTAATAAACATTCTATGTCAAATTAATTTACTCTGAATGTTACTTATTTTTGTAGATACTTTGGGCCTCTTTCAATAATAATTTCACACAATTACTGTATATATATGGAAACTTTCTCACAGAAAGTGAAAATAAGATACACAGAATGTTTTTAAGCAAAAATACACGTGCAGGTGAGAGCATGATTTTCTGTTTCTTTATTTTTGCATGTGGAAACAAGTTGTACGCTTACATTCAAAATGTTCAGTCTAGGATTAATGTAAAGTGTTAAACATTATGAGAGACTCACCTTTAATCTGTGTAGGGTCAGATCAGCCAGTCTGCAGTACACTTTAACATAGTACCGAACTTCAATGGCATGTTCAAGAGCAGTGGGGCAGAGTGAAAGAGATTTAAGGTAGTAGTTCTCAGCCATCTCATACTTCCCTAAAGAGAAGTGCACTGATGCAAGACGATGGAAGGACACTCTCTCATTCAGAGGAACACCTGTAAGAAATATACATAGCACTTAGCTTTTTCCTTTCAGTGTCATCTCAGCTCATCTTTGAGAATAAATTGCTTAATTGGAAGGAAAGGCTGAAGTTTTCAAGAGAGCATCTCAGTTGATCTTAGTATTTATCAACTCTGTCATCATTTGTGACTCTTGCTGTAAAATCAGTGTTAGCCAGCATTACATCACAATGCCTTAAAACAATGCCTAAATACACAGCACTGTCTGAGTGACATCATTAAAACATAATTAGCAGGTTATAATGATAAAAGGTAAAACAATATATATTTTACTTTAATTTTTAAGTATAACATGCACTGGAGAGGCAGGTCAAATTTGACCAGGAACAAGTTTGTAACAAAATTAAACTGGGCCTGTTTAGATTTACATGTTGAATTGCTTATATTATGATGTATTCTTGTCTCCAGCAGGGGGACACATAGGTTAAGACTTATAAGCAAATGGCATACAGCTCTGACCTGTGAAATCCATTTTCCTGCAGAGTTTAGCTCCAATCTTGATCAAACTCATCTGCCTGTAACTTTCTAGTGATTCTAAAGACCTTGATTAGCTTGTTCAGGTGTGTTTGATTAAGGTTGGAGTTGAACTCTGTAGGAAAATGAATCTCGCGGGCCAGAGTTTAGAACCCCTTGCATAAAGGCTTTCATCATCATTATTAATAATAATTTTACATGGTCCATAGTCAAAGTTCACTAGATCATTGGCTTTAAATTTCCAGGGTTATAGCTCTTTAAACCTAGGAGTATAAAGGTCTTACCAGTTGTGGCGCTGACTTGCACTGCGAGTGTGGCATATTGCAGTGCCTCCTCGTACTGCTTCTGCTTCATCAGGAGCTCTGTGAGCTTGCTCAACAGCCTGAACTCTGAGTGCACATCTTTTATGCTGCGTGCAAATGGCAAACTCCCATCCTTTAAAAAAAAAATAAAAATAAAAAATAAAACACAGCAGATCGCTTTAGATAAATAACATGTGACTCAGCATGGATTCCTATATTTCTTAACTATTATCGAACTGTCTTGGTAATATCTATTGTGAACCCAAGGTGAGGCCTACCCTGTAAAATGGTAGTGCAGCCAGTTGATTTCTGTGCCCTTTGAAGAACACATCTCCTGCTTCCTCATAAATGCTCATAGCAAAGCATGGTTCATTCATCCTCAGGGCAGTCTTGACTGCTGCCTGTAAACAGTTGTTTATGCGGAAAGAGCTTATAGTCTTAACAGCTGATAAAAACATACATGTTATGATATAATATTAAGCCTCTTTTACCACAGACTAAAAATTTAGTTTAGGCTTTTAAATTAATTTAGGTTAGGCTTGTCATAGAATTGGTGGCATACTTTTCCAAATGGATATATGCAAAAATTATAACACTGATCAATAATTAACTCTAACTCCTTTTGCAATACCCTGCTTTGGTCCTTTGTCTTACCTGTAGATACATGTCAGCCAGTTCATCTTCATAGATCAGATAGTAGATACGGCCCACTTGAAGCCATGTCTCAGACTCTTCTTGTCTTTTCCCCAGGTCTATGGAGATCCTTAAGCTTTGCTTTGAATAATCAAGAGACTTCCTTGATGACCTGCAGGTTTTTTTTTTTTTTAATTTTTAAATGTTTAATTATTCACAAATTAATTTAATTCACTGATTCATTGGATTGAGTGTCAAGGTATTTGCAATGGTGCTTTAGAGTAACTCTTACTTCTCAGTGTTGAGTGAGAGATAGAGGTTGCTGAGAAGTTCCAGGTACTCTCCTTCTAGCTGTTTATTCTTAAGCGTTCTGCACAGCCCCACACAGTGCTCATAGTAAACAATACACTGTCCATACAGCAGCAAGTCAGCGTAATGCCGACTTAGAACTTTTGCCACAACCATTTGACCTGCATTTGAAAGGGTTTGTTTTATTTTTACACTATAAATGAAATATTGGCTTAATTTAATTCTGTTCATTTAGAAAACAGGGTTGTGACATACAGAGGGTTTAAATCATTTAGGTGATCCCAAAAAGTAGTTAGACACTGTTAAGACTGTTAGACACACTTAAGTCACACTTAAAAATGTCTGAATTTAATTGCATTAGATATACATTTTCAAACATCTTCAAACAAATGATAATGGGCCTTTTCTCAGAACTACCTTCAATTTTGAGACATTTTTTTATTAAATTTTAACCAGTTGGATTTGAGGTAATTTTTTGTGGTTACAAGTTCGCCTTAAGTTTAAACCAGGTACCCTAGCAGAATTACCACCAAGTGCAGTTTGTCATATTAATAATAAATATCATATTAATAATAAACATGTTCCACAAAGTTTGACAACCACAAAGTGTTCGAGGCTTTTTGTAGAATTTGAATGATACATTTAGAATTGTCATTTTATAGTCATCATTTTGTGAAATTCTGTTTGCAAAGTGTGCTTGTTCTATATTAATTTTAAATAAATGCCACTTATATTGATATTTGTTATATCATGTAAATATAATTAGACATTTTAATTGTGGCTTAAGTGTCCAAATACTTTCTGGGGCAACTATAGGTATCAGGTTAACTTTCGTGATGCAATCCATAAAAGTCAAATCTTGTTATACTTACTGTGCAGATTGTTGGCACTAATAGCAATAAGGAGGCCCATCTCAAAGCATAGTCTGACTTTCAGACTCCCTCCTCTATCGTTGTAGCTCCTGCCGAGCCAAAGCAAAGCCTGGACATGCTCCTGATCTGTGGGGCTCTCTGAGAGAAACTGGAATAGGTGCAAGGAATTTAGCAAGAAACACTCTGCTAGGCCCGAAGCCCCGACAGATAGAGACAAGCAGCCCAAGTTTGCCAGCGCGAGTGCTTCATTACGCTTGATCCCATTCTCTCGGGAGATCTGCAGAGCGCAATAAAAGTTTCTTGCTGCCTCCTGGACTCTGCCCTGTTTGCGGAGGCATAGGGCTAGAAGGTTGTAGACTACACCACGCTGCGTCGGACTGTCTGTTTCATCCAAAGATTTAAGCATAGGTTCCAGAGTATTCTGAGCTTGCATGGCTTCCTCCGTTAGCACCAGTAGCCAGGCCAGCAGTATGGATGCCTCAAAGCCCTCCTCTTCATTAATTTGACTTCCAGTCTGTGCTGCTTGTTGGGCAAAGGGCACAGCCTTCTCTAAAGCTCCATGCTGCTGGTAAACACTAGCCAGGCTTAGGCACAGGTCCCGCTGAGTCCTCAAGTCTTCCCCTTGACAAGCTATTGACAGGGCCTGCTGAAGGTAGACCACCACCTGTGCAGGAAGCTCTGAAGTACTTTCCTTCCAGTGAGGATTAAGCCTGGCTGAGTTTTTGATAAAGAGTTCAATTTTCTGGAATGCATCATCCAAGGAATGCTCTTGCCCTGAGTCTAAACTTAAAGAAGCTAGTGTGAGGTAGGGCAAATACTTTTTATGATAAAGCCTGCACAGTATCCAATTGAGATCAACAGGGGCAACTGGCCTCCCTTCTTCCACAGACAGTGTTATGGTAAGTAACTGAAGTCTCTCTACAAAAGGTAAAGCATCCTCTATTTTTCTTAGACTGAGAAAGAGACAGAGGGAGAGGTAGCATGTCCGTGCCTCTAAGTACTTGTCTTTTTCAACTATGGCTTTGCGCATGATTGGTTTGAGCAGCTCAAACTCATCCACAGAGCAGAATTTGTGGCAAGGAAGGCACATAATTAGAGCACTTGCCTTCTCTAGTGTAAATGGTAGCTTGTCCATCATCTTCTGTTTGAGGTAAACTGCAGTGAGATTGGTATACAGGGCAATTAGAAGTGGCTTGTCATCAAAACCATTTACAGGGACCTTTAGAGCCTCCTCAAAGTACACTCGTGCTTGCGAGTACTTCAGTTTCTTGGCACATAGCCGTCCAAGAAGGAAGCAGGCTCGCCGGTGGGCCCAGAGCATCCTCCTTTTCTTAGCTCCTTCTCGCAAATTTTCCAGATGTTGAAGAACCTCATCCTCTGGAAGGCCATGGAAGAAAGTGTCCAGGAAAGAGTAGGAGAGGTCATAAAGAGTTTGAAATGTGTCCTGGAAATATTCCAGATTTAGGAGGGTCAGGATCGGATCACATCTCTCGGCTTCATCAGTCTCCCAGATACCCTCATCCATAAAATTTGGAGGGTCTTCCTCATATTCATCCATTTCTCTAAAGGTGTCCTCCAGGCTGAAGGAGAAGACTTCAGAGTCCTGGTCCAGATGATTCCGAGAGGCATAGAATGATTGCCGTGGGGACGAGTGGTAGGGAGTTGCATCACTTTTCTCAGATATGGTGCTCTTTCTTTGATCGACTGTAGATTTCTGCTCTGCAGATTACACAGAGTAAATGTCAGAATTGTTGATTGTACATAGGTTTGCAAAAGGGTTGGAACATTTCCAAAAGAAAGATTGGAAGATTTGAAAGATTCCAAAAAATCCTGGAAAGATTTTCACATTTCTGGAGTGTTTCCAAAATGTATTGGAAATGCTCCACATTTTTGCAATGCTTATTGTACATAATTATGCAATGAAAGAGAAGGAGAGTAGGAAGGAATGTTAAATATGGAAGGTTTGACTGTTCAACAAAATGAAGAACAAAGTTGTAGTAAGACAGCCATGATAAATGAATGTAGCAACATTTCAAAAGAAGGGTCTTTAAAAGGAGCTTACCTGACTTTGGATGATTTATTATGTAAGTGAAATCAGAGTCATCAAGTCTATCTGCAGCGTGAAAGAGCAAAAAAACATGAAAATTCAGCCATAATTTTCTCACCCTCATGTCTATACAACCCTTTATGAACTTCTTTCTTGAATATGAACTATATTCATTTAAACATTATTTGGGGTCTCCCAGAGAAACAATGTTTCATCTCTTACCCAGTCTATACACAGTGCTTATGTCTGAGGAGAAAAGATTTGCCAGTACATCAGACTGGCAGGGCTCAAAGCAGGGGTTAAGTTTACACAGGGCTGCCCTTTCCTCCTCACTGAGAAAGACCAATTGTCCATCGCTGTGCAAAGTCAACAAAGACAACATTATCAGCCACATGACTCTCATTCGGATAGCTTCATCACATCATCACATAACTTCACTAGCCCCCCTTCCAACACCCTCATCACCCCCAGCTAGACAGAGGCACATTCACAGACGTCAACAGAATAAAACAGCTGGTTGCTTTCAATTGGTATGTCAGCATCGTCGAGAGGCACATTAGATAAATGTTTTTTACAAAATTAAGAGAAGGTAATTAGTTAAACTGTTTACTTACATAGGCTCAATACTCTGAGGTTTTACACTGGCCTTGTGAACAAATCCTATCTCTCCACTGGTAAGGTGTCTTCCTATGAACATGTTCAGAGTACTGAAAAGAAATCCCTCAATCTTGATTATGTCTCCCTTGTGTAAGTGTAGCTCATCTTTAACCACTGGGTAATGGTCCACTACTGCTACACAAGTCCCCACCACTGAAAGGGAAGCAAAAATGAAATTTGTAAATTGGAATGTAATTTTCAAAATTTTCCACAGTAAAATCATCATGCATATTGTGCATGTTTTATGTCTTGTGGCTAGTGAGTATTTTAACGTTTACAATATGTATTGGCCCAATTCACCTCCACTGTAAAGGCTGATTTATACTTCTGCGTCTGACCTACACCGTAGCCTATGCATTGACACACACCCTACACCGTAACCTAACCGACGCTGTAGCCTGACGTGCAGGCGGACCGCAAGCGCTGTGATTGGTCTGCTAGAACCTCTTCCTCCATATGTCCTTGAGTTTGGAGTGTGTTTATAATGTGCACTTTAATATATTTTAATGTTATACCTTCTTATATAAAATAAAACAAAGCAAAGAACAAGTGTCTTATCATTTATAATACTACATAGCATTATACATCACTAGTTGTCCACGACAAACAATGTTGATCTGCCATGGTACAAGTCCTTGTGGAGATTGAAAGAATGCCATATCTTCTCCTGTTCCGTTGTTGTCATCTCCTCTTTGTCGTTTTAAATAATAATTTAATAATTTGATATTTATTTGCCGCCGTCACGGGTATAATGCTCTTCTTCGGCTTTTGACGTGGTTCTGAGGGTGACACAAGCAACATGCCCATGGACACTGCAGACTAGCGGTTTGCATGTGTACTGCATGTCGACATGGACAATGATGCAGAAGTGTAAATGAAAACTGACGCATAGCCTATGGCGTAAAGGCTACGGCATAGGTCCGACGCAGAAGTATAAATCAGCCTTTAAGTGTCTCACTGGCCAGATATTTGAAAGGAGGGACACATTATTTTTTGCAATATATTACATGACAGTATGCCACAAATTCTGTTGACTGAGTTTAACTTGTACTGAACTCTGAATATTCATTTTAAGGGTTATTTTGAGAAATGCGTATAGAGATGCGTAGGAAGAATCTCACCAACAGGATGATTAAAGAGGCCTTCTGTAACTGGAATCCCTCCGGCATTTCCGGGATGTTTCTTAAGGAACCACCTAGACAAAAATAAAAAAATTTATTTTTTAAGAGATAATCTGAAACAGTATGTTTCTTCCATGAGAACAAGTGTAGAACAAAGGTTCTTTCAATCATCCAGACAAATCTGATGTTACAATTCTTCCCAGTTCCCAAAAAAGCTCCCATATACTGTAGTTACGTGAGCTTAGAAAGACAGTGTCACTTACTGATAAAATGGATAGGGCAGCGGCTGCATATCATGCACAGGCACTAGACCGTGTTGGCCCGTGGACAGCAGCGTACCCTCCCACATGGCCTCTTGTCCTACGTCTTTAACCATCACCAGGTCATTCCTCCTGTAGGTCAGCTCCTCTTCCTCCTCTTTGCAATCACTGTTGTATAAGGTCTTGGCAAAGAATGTACCTAAAACATGAATAAAATGTTTGTATTCCTCTGTACAATCTCAGAAGAAAAGGTAAAAAAAGCAGTCACTGGGGTGGTACCCTTTCAAACTAATATGTACTTTTAAGTTATTACTACAGTATGCACCCTTTAGGGTAAATAAGTTACAAAGGTGTAGCTTTTGAAAAGTTGCGGCCCTAGTGACAAATTTTGTATTGTTTTTCTGAGAGTGTAGTGTTCTTAACTTCACAGTTTCTCAAATTTCAGTTTATCCTGAAAAACCTTCCTCTACCTCTTTTTCTTTCAAGTGGATTAATAAACAAGTTAATGTATTCATATGTCAAAGCAGAATTTTTTTTTTGTCCCATAACAGTTTGTCCCATAAATGTTTTATTTTAGATGGTTATGTCTGCCTTAGGGATGTGGCCTTAAGTAGAGGACATACTTAAAGGTAGTTGTTTTGGATGAATACTACAAACATGAACATCCAGGAGAGACTTGGTATGAATGAGGTAGTTTACAAGGTAACAAAATTCTTAGAAGCAGGATATTTTGTATGTAAACAAACTCAAGGAAATGTCCTCTCTTTGAAAATAAGAGGACTCTGCAATCTCAACTTATGTGACCTCTGAATTGGTTAAATAGCAATGTTTCAATAGTGGACTTTAGAACAGAGCCTTGAGATGTGTAGAGATTGTTCCGTCAATTTGTCCATTCAGTGTATGTTTACAGGTGATTTTGCTAACCGTTGAGAAATCAGCAAGTCGTGGAGGCTCATTACCTTCCTGTAGCAGGAGTCCTAAGTAAAGAGTAGCTAAGTGGTCTTCGTCCACTGTTACACAGATCTCCACATCACTTAGCAATGCAGGGTCCAGCCAGAATGACTGGTCACAGAGAAAGTTTTCAAGACATCTTGCTACATATCCTAGAATATAATAGCAATAGTTTTTTAGCTAGAACAGTACAAGGATTTTTACTGTAGAAGTTCCAGAAAATTAGTTCCATTGACACTAACCGAGTGCCAGGTAAGTAGAGAACTTCCAAATTTCCTCGACAGTCTTAAAAGTGATGACAAAGCTGTCTTTTTCTGCATGAACAGACACTAGTCTTGCAGACAGATCCTGTGTGGATAGTATCAGCCGTCACTTAATGTAAAGAATACTCAATGTAATCAATAGTAATAAGTTCATCAGTGGTGCCAGTGCATGTTTTGCATGAATACTTCTGTGTCTGACCTTGAAGAGCTGGACAACATCCTGGCTGTTGCTCTCTACTACTCGGAGTCTGGTACGTAACGCCTCCTGAAGCTCACTGTCAGGTGCTATACCAGATCGTCGCCTCCCACTAAACAACAAAACAACATCTCCAAAAAGCAAAAGGGAATGAAGTTAAGTATCCACCACAAAGAAACCAAGATTTACGATCAATTGCATTAGCAGTAACAGGAATGCTCTAGTGATGTAGGGTGTGATTTATTGCTGTCCAGCATCACAGTAGTAGTATGCTTAGCCAATATGAATTTGTTTTTTGTTTTTTTTGCAGGAACAGCACTATGAGCAACCACATCACTAAAGGCATACCATTAGGGCGAGTTTACACATTAAGGAAGTCTGGCGTTAAGACGTGAGAGTGTGCTTAAGACATGTAGCCATTAAAGGCCATTATGGAGATAGAGGCCATTATTTCCATCAAGGTCTATGGGACACAGAGATCCTTGCTGCAGATACCTGGAGAGAAGCGTTCTCCTGCTGAAGATACTGTGCTGCTTCCGCTGAATGTTTCCTTCCTCATCCAGTAAATCTCTCTGCTTATGTCTTCTGCCTCCACCTCGGCCTCAGCCTCCGCTTCCTCATCTCCAATGGCAAAACAAAGGAAACTGGGGTGAACACAGCTTTACAGAACACAACTGCATTTGGTATGTAGTTCAGTGAATTTTAATAGTACCTCATACCTACTGTATGATTACCTTTACGATCAGTCTGTAAACTTACAGAAAAGCAACACTGAATGACTGAAGAGGGATAAAACTAATAGAATACTGAATAATTAAGGACAAGTATAAGGTTCCCTTTGCAGGTATGCACTTCCCATGTTTGAATATGTGGTCATCACCATATACAATAGTTCCTTATACAGTATAAAAACATGATACAGTTGGTACAAATTAGAATGTTTGTAGATCTAAAAATATCAGAGCTGTGTTTACAGGCTCATAAAGTTGTGGGCATAAACAGGAAGTGCTGGCCATATCATAATGGCTCTATAAATATCAGCCAGATGGCTTAAATAATAGCTTCTTCCTCATCTCCAGATGGGTATGACCTTCCCAGATTTGCATTGAAAAGAGAGGATGTTTCAAACTGTTGTCTAGTATAATTTATTAAACACCAAAAACATTTATAATAGAATAATGTAAAATGCTGTACAAGACTTTATTTTCTGAAACACTCATGCTTGACTCAAGAAATCCTCTTACCAGCTGTCATGGCGTCATTGGGCGAAAAGAGTTCACTGACGGCTGCTAAAGCGTATGGAGGGTCATTCCATAAGGCATCAAACTCAGCGGGTGATATTGCTATTGAAAGGGAGGGTGATGTTTAGGGGAGTGTTATTAAATTAGCTATATGACAAGCTGAAGCTTTTAGGGTAATTGCCTAATCAAACTGAGACTGAATGCATAGCAAGATAGAATCACAGCCTTCAAATAATAAAAGCATGTGCAAACCAGACCAAAATCTATTAGAGGGAGTGTGCGCTTGCAAACAGTAACAAACATTGTAAAACACCATTAACCCTCATACTGAATTGGCCTGACACATTAAGCAAAACAATATACCAGTAACTCACACAGCGACAACAGTACGTAATTACAGTATTTGCTAGTTATTAGTAGCAAAACAATATACCAGTAACTCACACAGCGAAAGCAGCAAAACAATATACCAGTAACTCACACAGCGACAACAGTACGTAATTAGTCACAATAGACAATCACAGCGTTACGCACAACAACAAGGCACACAAACTGCCACCTAATGGAAGTAAACATCCTGCATTACCTTCATGGGTAAATCTATTACCCATGACTGAAAGAAACACTGTGATGTCTCCCTGTGAATGTTACTCTTTCTTCTCATGGCAAAAATCTATGAAAGACAGGCTGGGACCAACCTGAAAACAAGAAGCAGTTTCTGAGGCACGGAATCGGACAGCAGTTGCAGCAGCATGCCATAATGTACACAGCCAGCTTCAAACTCAGTTTCAATAGTGCCCCCTCGATGGTAGATCCACGTATCGATGGAGTCACTCCTATCCCTCTCTCTCTTCCTTTCCATTTTCCTCTTCTGCATAAACCGCACTCTCTCTACTGCTCATTTCTGACTTCCATCTATTCTGTACTCTCCCCTTTCCTCTCTCCGTCCACTCGGCAGATGAGTGAAGCACTCTGAAGCACTGCTGGCATGTTTGTGTGGGCTGGTCAGTGCCTCTCTGTGCCAGGGGTTCTCGTGGAAAATGAGCAGCAGCATTCTCACATACGAGGACAAAAGGCCCACTGAATTAATGGCCATTGCTCATAGCAAGTAAACATGGATTTTTTATTTTTTATTTATTTACTGGTTCTAAATTTAACTTTTGTACTATATGTTGTAATATTAGGGGTGATAGCTCCAGGTTGGCCATTATAACATGTCTGGCTTTCAAAAAAGTGCAGCCCTCTTTAGGTTTAGGTTTCTATCAGTGTAAAGATAGACTGAATGAGTCAATACTGCTCAATCATAATGATTTGAAGGTATTGTTTATTTAAAAAAAAAAATCAAATAAATAAATATGTACCAAAGATGTTTTGGATCACTTACTGAGAAAATGAGGACATTCTTCATGATGAACTTGCTACCTGGCCAAATAGTCTGTAAGCTTTTTAAAGCTAGAATAAAGAATAATCTCTGAAGACTACGAAAAAAATAAAAATCGCAATTTTCAGTACAAATGCTTAACATCTACTGATGTTGAGAGGAAAAATAATCAGTTTACCATTTTATGCCCCTTTCTTAGAAGTTTACTGGTCTTCCAGTTGGGAACCACTGGTTTTTAGGGGAAATGTGTTGACTGAGCAATACTCCAGCTATTAGGTTTCAGTTTTTGGTGAGAATGTTAAGAATGAGTTTCTTAGGATGCAACCTTCAGTAAATCCTTGTAGAGTTCTGTCATCCTGTTGTTTTAGCATTATGAGTGTTTAGCATGATGTAAAAAAAAAAGTAGTGTTTTCGAATCATATTGATGAATCTTTCTCAGTCTTTTTTTAATGTACTGTCTGATTGTTTAAACTATATTGAATGTGTTTCCATGTCACTATTACCGTCTCTGTCTCGGGGCTTAACAAAGAGGGTATTTATCTATACAGAATAATCTTACTCATCTTAGTGTTTTGTAAATAGAGAACCCAGTCAGATTCTAATTGAATCTGTGGAGATCTTGTGAGTCTGAGCAGCTGTAAACAGCCAGGAGGCATTTCTCAGCGTAACTCTCATGCAGCATCTCTCTGAGCCTTCAATACCATATCAAGTGTTTTGCTGTGAGAATGCCCAGTGTGTGAATTATGCATTGACTTTACTTCTTGAGGACATTTCTTTTTATAAAAAAATTCTGGTATACTCATCCTGATAATCTCTTAAAATAAAAGATTAAATAAATACATTGGAATGTAATTTCAAAGTTTGTTTATCTGCAGGTGAAATTTTGTGTTTGAGCTAACTAAAAACAAAATCAGAGCAAATGTTTGTGCAGATGTCAGTGCAGACAGCTATGCAACCAATGTTTTGAAAGTAGCTTGAACTGTTGTAGTTTGGCAGCACATTGCCTGTTGAATGTGATACAAAGAGGCTAAACTGTCCCATGCGCCTGAGATGTTGGAGTTAGCTGTGTCTCTCTGGGTTACTGGCTCAGTGTGTGGATGTCAGTGAAAAGAACGAGGTAGATTTTGTAACCTGAGTAAAGGGTTTAGACTCTAAGTTTAGAATGTCGCCTAAGCCCAAGCAGCACATGCTGGTACTTTTAAACTGAATGAAAAACAAGTTCTTAGAATCTATAGTTAGTGAAAAACCTGGAATATTGTTAGAGAAAACAAATGCTCTAAATTTTAGTAGACTGACTCACAGAAAGACTACAAGTATACTACGTAAAACATACAGTATGTAGAGACAACCAGGAGTCTCAACTACTTGTTAAAATTACACTACAATTCAACCACTTGTCCTACTTACATTCATACCTTGATATATATTAACACAGCAATTTCAGCTGAGTACACACTCACTCACACCCTGAAAGAGAGAGAGAGCGTACCTCTGTCCTGCTGACTCCCGGCGGTATGTTCGTTCCTCATAGATCTGTCAGT
This sequence comes from Cyprinus carpio, assembly GCF_018340385.1. NCBI lineage: Eukaryota > Metazoa > Chordata > Actinopteri > Cypriniformes > Cyprinidae > Cyprinus > Cyprinus carpio. The sequence goes on from NC_056610.1 coordinate 18,617,574, forward strand.
ATGTGCTCTGTGGAGTTGGCGAAAAGTTCCTTTCAAACTGACTAAAACTAAACATCATAGTCTTTTATGCTCCTGTAGGGAAGGGGTGTGCATGTGTGTGTGTATGCGTGTATGTGTATGTCCTTGTAGCATGAGTTTAGCCCTTTAGCTGAAGGAAGTATGTAAACTCCTCCCCTAAATGATATGCTGCTTTTCATTCCCTCAGTTGCTCTTTTTCTCTCTCTCTTTGAGCCCAGCCCTCTCACTGCCCTGTTCTGTTGGACTCTATAAGTCAGGTCAGAAGTTCTTCAGTCAGTTCATAAGATGGTAGATAACCTTCAAAGAAACAATCTTAAATTATTGACTCAGCAAATACAAAATATCTTTCCACTTCTCATCTAATCAGACTTGTGAATCCAACCAGTTGTCTTTTCTTTGAAAATCAACAAAAACGAAAGAAATTTCACACGTTTTTTTCTTTAAGTTATCCATCTGGTCTGACTTGTTTTTCATAGAACACAACAAAATGCCTCTAGAGTCCCTATCAACTTTATCACAGTAAAAAAATACGCCCTCTTGCTCACATTCCAAAGGTGCTTTCTACAGCATATCCAAACACCACGTGTGTGTGTGTGCATTTCTATTGTGCTTTTAGAGAACATAGCATGTAAGGATCTTTGAAAATTCAGCTTTTTTCTTTAAATCATTATTATTTATTTTTTCAAGAATTTCCTATGCTTCTCCTTGGATTTTATCTGGTTAGTAGGTCAGATAACAGCACTCATTTCTTGCTTTTCTCTCTTGGTTAAATATAAACCCTGGAACAGACTCCAGGTTCTACAGACTGTTGTTGAGCTATTACAAAAGTCACCCTGAGATGATATATGGGGTAGGACATGTGACTGGTTGCCTGGGCTGTGAAAGAAGGCAGTATGTGCACTACAGTGTGGTTTATACCTGCCACAGGTCTCAGATGGTGTGGGTAAATGGATTACATACCACATCAATGATAGAGAATCGAAACCCCCACACTGGTGGAGCCATCAGGCCATGTGCCCAAACCATAGTCACAGCATTTACATGGCACACAAAGCTTTTTGGAATGCTTTTGCTTTTTGTGGTTAGCATATCACAGTGCGTACATCTAATTTGTAAATCTCATGAATAGTTAATCCAAAGTCATTGAGTCAGTCTCATGAATGAACTGTCATTTTAATTTTCATCTACAAAACAGGCTTAAGGATTCATTTCTGATTGGGTCCTCAAGTTGAGTTTCCTTACTCAGTGTATCTCTTGGGGAAATATTATCAAAATTATTTGAATAAATGACTAAATATTGGGATATCCAATATATACATCTCAATATACACTTCAGTTATCAGTGTATACTTTGTTTTTAAAGTAATAGTTCACACAAAATCAAAATCGAATCAGTGATTTAAATTTGGAAGCCATTTGCCTGGCGCTCTCAGTTAATACAAGACAGAAATATTGTCCGTTTGTGTTTAGTACATACATCATGTTAATCAGTGTTCATAGTTTTAGTTTAAGGAATCCGTTGCCCAAAAATCTAAATGAAGTCTGTGATTTGAAATCGGGAGCCATTTGGTTTAGATTTCAAATTACATTTTGTATTTTCTTTTTAGAGTGACATTGTATATTCTGTCCAGTAACTACTACTTTGCCTATAATTCTGGCACATTTACAGTGACATTTATTTATCTGCACTGTACTTGCCAAATATATAAATAAAACACTTTTAAAAAGGCAAAATAAATGTTTGTTCCACAGGTGAAAGACAATCATGAGGGTTTGAAATTATGTAAGGGCATTTTTGGGTAAGCCAATCCTTTAAAGGACCTTTCATAGAAACAGCATGTTGTGTAATAAAAACTCATAACAGGCTAATAAATCTATGGCTAGTGAATGTACCTCAGGGCAGCTCACAGTGGGGGGTATTCAGGGAGGCATTGCGTTCCGGTGCCCCTTCATACCAGTGCCCTAAGGAAGAGCAACTTCCTGTTGTTGTGGACTCTGTCATATTTCAGTACAATGGCAAATCCAGAGCTCTGACCAGCAGTACAGCCCACGATATCCGCAAAAATCACACAACACACATACTCCTGGTACAGATTACATTGTGTGCACACTCCAGTACAGATATGCAGGCTGTAAAATCAAAGCTATGCAGGTTATAAAATTCTGAGACAAACATCTATAATATAATATATACCTCATAAATGATCCTCATAAATTATGTAGGGTGAGTCAGTGTATTTATGCTCATTTAATTACTTCATTTCATTTGATAAACAGCACATGCTTAACAAATAACTGATATGTGTCTTAGGATTTGACCTGGTTTCTGAAAGGTGATCAGAATCGGCTTAAAAATAAATCTGATGTTTAAAATTGAGTAACTACATATCTAGGAAGTACTCATCTCATACAGATGGGAGGGGAGTGTAGAAGTGCTGATGCCATGATAGGCAGAACAATGCTGACTGCTTCCACTGCCTGTTTCAGACACTAACCTTATGGCCCTGTCAAAATATCTGACTGTCAGAACTAGAGCACTGCATGGTCAAGCAAAGAGAGCAACCAGAGTGAGATAGACAGAGAGAGAGGAAGAAACGTAGAGTGTGCGAGGCGCCTGTCACATCCCTTCATTGTGCCGTTTCCTCTTGGCCTTTGTTTCTGTATACACATGACAGAAAAATACTTGTAACACACAGAGCCTTTAGGATAGGACACACAAAAGAGAACAACTTGCAAATAAGAGACTTCCTTTTAAATCCAACTGCCTGTCATGGCCTCCCCATGGGCCAGAGCATTTTGATAATAATAAAAAAAAAAAACTATTAACTCAGGTGCAGTTCATGGGTCTGTGAGTCTGTATTGTGCTGAACAAACAATGAACTTGTGAATGTGATTTATTACTTTTTTATTTCTTTGTGGGTTACAGTGTATTCAGACTGAAAGTATTTTTCTTTCACAAAGGAATGAATGCTGGGCTGATTTGTGAGATGTGAGAAACCTCTGAACCGTAAAGTGATGAAAGAGTGACTACTAGTGTACGTTAAGAGTAAAATACATGGGAAATTGCCGGGTAAGAGCTTTTCTCCACCGAACTTGATTTTAGAGTTCTTCAATAAAAAATCCTTTCAAAAACTATTCAGTGTAAGAAAAAACTCAGGAATCAGTACGTTAACATGTAGTCTTTATTTCTGCTTATAACACATTTTGATATATTTTTCAGGGTAGTGTTTTTTAAGGTTTTGTATGACTCAAAAAAATAATAATAATAAATAAAAGGCATTGGCAAAGGCAAAAACAATTCCACCTTTTTGCCAATAGAAAAGATTCAGTTCATACACACATTGTCCATAGCGGTTTATAAGAATGAGGTTAATATTGTTCAGTTAATGTGTCAAATTATAGACCTGAATCGTGCCACCTAATTCATGATGTATTATTAGTTTATATGCTGCTAAAAGAATCTATGAGCATCATGTCACACTTTAGTTCATTTTTGGCCTTAAAATCATATTTTTGACCTTAGCACAAGGCAGAAAATGTGGCATAATTCTAACCATTATATTTATCTAAACTACAGTTGTTGTTTTGTTTTGTTATAATTTAGTTGTTTTGGCTACACCATATATTTTTATTTGGCCTATGTAAAATTAATATTACATTTATAGAACATTATTGAATTTATATTGATTAGTCTATCATTTGTGGCTGTAGTACTTAATGGGTCGAAATAAAGCGTGCGTGGTTGTTTTTATATTTCTGGAACATAATTCGGCTGTAAACGGGTTAATGTCATTTTAAGAAGCTTTTGTTTGGTTGGCAGGTTCCTAAATGAAGCCAATTCTGTCTGCTGTATTTACACTGTGTTTTTTCTAACTCTGCATAAGAGGGCGCTATACATCTATATACAGTAAATGCCGTAATCTGCCAAAAACCCACCCTACCCTTCAACTTTCCCCCTGCATGACCTCACACCTAAAGTCAAGACAAAAACACAGCGCTGCCATTATAATCAACGAATCTGTCTCCTCCAGCGCTGACCGCGCGTGCAGAGTTGATGTGTTGTGAGGAAACACGCTGCTCCGCGCTCGCTGACGTCACTCCGGCGAGCGCTTCCATAGATGCGAGCGCGAGAGTACAGTGACAGCGCCTCGTCCACTGTACGCAATACTGAGTGCGGCTCAGCACTATCTCAGGCTACACGCGAGAAACGGCAGCAGATCATGGAATGTGACTAGGCAACATTCCGCTTTATTTGAGGCCGGTCGTCAGCCCTACACTCACGGGGCGCAGTACTTTAAGACCACCGTTTCCATTATTACCAAGTGATCACTGCCCTCCTGTGATCCGGGAATCACATTGGGAGCTTTAATATTTTTGTTAATTATTCCTCGAGTTTCTATCCCACTCTAACGGTTTGACTCTGACTTCAAGCTGCGGCTCAATAACTGGATATTATCGGTGGAACAATAGGCGACTGCTGCTGTCTGTATATTAAATTTTACTCTTGGATTATTGTCTCAGCATCATGAGCACAAGTGGTGAGTAAATTCTTGCTGTTGTTACCTTGGTTTAATTGCAAAGATGAATGAAATACTAGTTTGAAATAATCGAAGCAGATAAAATAAATAAACTGTAAACTCTAAAATCTTGACCTTGTAAAATAAGAGCAATTTTTCTTATTCAAGCGTTTGACCTCTTGCTCCTGACCTGTCCCAAATACATTCTCACTGAATCAGGTATTTAGGATGATGATGATGATAATAATAATGATGCTTGCTTGTTATTATAAGTATAATATTAATCATTTAATTTTGTGACATTTATAATAATAAGAACAAGTTTATTATTATTGATAATATTATTGTTACTATTATTTTTGTTATTATTCAGTGTTACAAATGAGCCTCATGTGCTCAGAATTGATAAGGAGGACTTATTCCTTTAATCTCTGTAGAAACTGACTTTGGTCATTAAATAAATTGCACAATCTGTCAATTCAAAAAGCAGTAGAAAATGATTCTGACAAACTTATGTCCATTTGAAGATAAAAATGTGTGGAGAAATTATATAAAACCTGTATAAAACCTGGTGTCTAGTTCAATGCCAGTCAGATACGCTTGGTTGCATTCATTCAACTTTCATCCAGTCGTAATAATGAAATCAACATTACTGATTACATGCTGTAGAAATCTGTCAGATGAAAAGACGAACATCAACAGAGAATGAAAGAGAGAGACAAACTCATATTGGTGACCAGCTCTCTTTTGAGGCTTGTGCTTCAGTCAGCTGGTGTTGCAAGGGCATGACTGCTGCTTTTCATAATGATCCTTTTATGGGAAAAGTTCAGCAGAACCTTAAGAACAAAGCCGATGGGCAACAGAGCTGTTTTTTCCCCGTTTGTTGTACCTACTTGGCAAATGCCATGCTGTTCTGCGATTAGAAATGGTTTGCATTCTTGCAGCAAGCTGCTAAATTGCATTCTCAGCTGATGAGCGGATGGACAAGCTTTGCCCACATGTGTCCAACGCTCTGAACTAATCCCCCCTACTATTCTCCCTTTAGTTCAGGACACACCGCTCACAGTACCAGCACACTCTGATAAAACAATGTCACATCAGCCAATTGAGCTTGCCTTGTTCACTCTTTCAAAGCGTTTTGCCTGTCAGCTGGGGATGGGTTTGCTACCAGTGTGCTACCGTATGGAAAGTGAGTGTTTTCAGCTGCAGACAGATGGCAAGGGAATGAGTGCAGTGGCCAGGTTGTGTCTCATGGCAAAAAAGGTCTAGCTGGAGAGCTACCAACAAATGAACAGGCATGCCTAGTCCACAAAAGACCTGGAGTGTTTTGTAGAACATGCTAATCAGGTATTTTTACTTTGTAAAACAGATATGCTCTTTTTTTTTTCTCTTTTTTCTTTTTAGTAGAAAGTCCATACCAAATTGGACGACTGACACAAACCCTCAAACTGATCTGATAGCCATTCATGCAGACATATGGCATTTGAACGGAGTGGTAGCTGTGCACAATGGCGTGTTCTACACTACATTGAGCATGATTGCCTTGAGCCAGTGAAAATGCTGAGCAATTACACTGAGGTCACTTGGTCTCTCTTCATTTGCTGCTCCCTACATTTCTTATGGTCAACTGCCATTATCACCTGCCCTCTATTTTCTGCACCACTGAGAGAACAGACAAACAATTGAGTAGAGGAATGCGCTTTCAATCTGTTTTCAATTCCCTGTGCTTTCTGTCTTTCTTTCTCTCTTAGTTCTCCGTTTGATCCTCCTGAGTGAATATCAAGGGTTTCTGTGCCTTAGAGAGTCTAGTAAATGATAGATAGTGATTGTTTATTATCGGTGTTGGACAGATTCGAAAAGGAAATCAGGAGTACATATTGTATAAGCCTGACTTATTAATATTATTTAAGTGACATAACAGTTGGCCAGTGAAAGTGAGTGTGAGTCTAGCCTAAGGTTCCTGAAGTCATCCTATTCTGCTCTTCCTGTGTCAGCATTCACGGCTCAGCATCCCTCACATCAATCACACGCTCGCACACACATTTACAGAAGTGCCTCCGTCACCACTGTCCTGTCATGCCAGCCCTGTGGAGAGCAATGAGGTGGAACCCAACTTGCCTTCAATGTTCAGACCTCGTCAACAACACTTTCAATACAACAGTTATCTGCAACTGCGGCACCCTTTTTAGACTTCTGTAAAATGAATGCACTTTTCTTTTGACAGTTTGTGTTAATGAAATGAGCATGAATCAATATTAGGAACAAACAAAATCATTTTAATTAACTGTCATTTTATTATCATATAGAATTAGCTTATTATGTGGTATGTGCTCATAAAAGAAAACATTGGAATAATTTACTGTCATTATGACAAAGCCCATTATTAATCACAAAAATTGCTTTATAAATTATATGCAGGAGTGATTTGAACAGTGGGTAGAGAGGGCACATGATTACTCGGTTCGGCTCATGAATATTAATTAAGTGACATAAAGTGTGCTCAGTATTTTAGTCTTAAAAATAACAGTTCTTTCTTGGAATCTAATGTTCCATGAAGAATCATAAAGGGGATAGGTCAACTAACAATAAAAAGTTTGTCATTAATTACTCACCGTCATGTCATTCCAAACCTGTAAGACCTTTGTTCATCTTCTGAACACAGATTAAGTAATTTTTTTGATGAAATCTGAGAGCTTTCTAGAAAGCAAGGGAACTACCATGTTCAAGACCCAGAAAGGCAGTAAGGACATCGTTAAAATAGTCCATGTGACATCAGTTGTTCAACCGTCATTTTATGAAGCTACAAGAATACTTTTTGTGTGCAAAGCAAACAAAAATGATGACTTTATTTGAACAATTTCTTCTCTTCGGTGTCAGAATTCACGACAGTACCACGGACGCGGTAGTTGTGTTGCTGTCTATGTAGGGTCAGAAAGCTCTCAGATTTCATCAAAAATATCTTAATTTGTGTTCCAAAGGTCTTACGTGTTTGGAACAACATGAGGGTGAGTAATTAATGACAGAATTTTCATTTTTGGGTGAACTATCCCTCCATGGAAACTTTCAATTACATAGACACTGTTAAAAACTTGATTTTCTCCACGGGGTGTTAAAGATGTAATAATAGGTGGATAGAGGTCATTCGATTCAATTATGGTCTTGCATGGTGGCTAAAACTTTTATAATCTAATGATTAATTTGCAAAAAGTATAGTTATACACTTCACGATGCCATAGAATAACCTTTTTGTCTAAATGGTTCCATAAAGAACCTTTAACATTATTTTCTCACTAAAACCAAACAAAGGCTGCATTTACACTGCAGGTCTTGATGCCCAAATCCGATTTTCTGACTATATCCGATTTTTTTGACGACCCGCTTACATCATCTTTTAAAAGTGACCCGTATCCGATTTTTGCATTTACACTATACACTGCTGAAACTACCAAACGTAGACGTTCTGACTCGGAAAAGGAAGTAAAACAGCACGAAATACAATGGATGCAGATGCAAATAAAATTATACAGTGTTTTGCTTTCCATAATATTGAAAAGTCAACAAAAAAAAACAAAAAAAAAATCAGCAAAACATTGGTCTCTCGTACGGCGGAGAAAAAAGCGCTTTAAACCGTGCCTCCCTATATCTAGTGAAATGTCTTCGCACGTATTTATTTCTGTAACAACCCTGCATTTTTGCCTGCACTGTCTCTTCGCCCCAAAGACTTAAAAGACATGAAACCTCCGCATTGCTCCACTGTGTGTATCCTTCGTCCTCTATCACTCCTATAATAAGTCATGTGATCTCAGTTGGTGGCGTCCACCTGAGTTGACGTCACTTTTTTAATGACGTACGACTCGCATTTACTGGGGAATATCCGATTTGTCTGCTTACATGGCACACGCAAATGCACGTATCCGATTCATATCCGATTTATTACCACATATGAATGAGGCCTGAATCCGATGTGAGAAAATCGGAATCCACCCATCTTTTTCCTGCTTACACGTTCACCGGTCATATCCGATCTGTGCCACATGAGAGGAAAAAAATCGAATTGGGTCACTTGAACCATGCAGTGTAAATGGGGCCAAAAGGTTCTTTGTGGCGAAAGAAGGTTCTTCAGATTATAAAAAGGTAAGAAAGAGATGGTTTTGACTGAATGGTTCTTTAAAGAACCTTTGACTGAATGGTTTTTTTGTGGGACCAAAAATGGTTATCCTATGGCATCACTTTAAGAACCTTTTGGAGCACCTTTATTTTTAAGAGTGTAAGTGTAAAAACGGCCCCCCTCAAGTTATAATGGTGGCTTCCTAGATTAAATATTATGCACTATGCATCTGCCTTGATGTTACTCTATAGCATCTATCTACATAATGCATGCGCTCTACCTGGGAGTTGATTTGATCTGAGCTAGTGTGTCAGCAGACGTAGACCCACTATGGCACCGTAAACACACTCTCATCCCATCTGGAGCACAGTCCGGCCCAGCATCAGCACCCATTTGTCATTCCTGTAACCCACCAGTATGATTTAGCAGCACTGGGAACAAAAGAGAAGCACCAGCATGCTAACACTTGTCAGCATTGAAATTCCTACAGATCCTTTCTAAAGATTTAATTCTCCATAAATTTCCCCTGGCTTGCATATACGGGGTAATATCTTTGATGGAGTTCTTTCTGTGGAACCACATAGATATGAAAGCCAGTAGATGGACATAGAGTGGCTTTTCAATCTTATTCCAGTACAATAACTGCAGGGCATGTGCTATAGAAAATGTTTTACAAAGAAATAGTACTACTTGTAGTGTCTAGATGTGCTTCTGTAATTGGATTGTGGCTTCTTGCTATTATAACAACGTACAATAAACTGCTACTTAATTAAGACACAGCTTTGACAAACATATTTGCATAGAGGGGAATAGTTTTAATAACTACTTCAGCATGATCTCTTGGTCATTACTCAGCATTTATATTCTCTAAACTGGTAAGGATGGCATTTTCTTAAGTAGATTTTGTTCTCCTCTGTGTTATTTATCTTCTATATAGTCTCCTGTTTCCTATAAATCAGAGTGATTTTGGCAGGCTCTGTTAGTGGACCAAGCTTATATCTTTGGTTTAACATCCTAGTACTGTCTTCCAGCTCAATGAGAAATGCTAAAATCCATCTGATTCTTAGTTATTGTTAATAATATAAAGGTATATAATTCATAGAGTGACACTAGGGATGTTCATCAGATGACCCTGAACCAACAAATTTCTCTAAACTTAGTTGAAATCTCAAATCATTAGTAACCCTAAGAGCAGATCGAAGGCCGGAGTCCGAAAACATCATTCTCTTACCTTGGGTTTGGCTTATTTGAGTGATCATTTATCTGACGGTCAGTTCAGCTACTGTCATTACAGCAACGTTGGTTTGATTAAAAGTAGGCATGCACCGAAATTTTGGCGGCCGAAAATAGCATTTTCGGTTTTTGGCAGATACAGAAAAACAGCTGAAAAAACATGCTCACCAGAAAAGCAAAAAAAAAAATCAGTTAAATTTGATTTGCATCGAACTGAATAAAAATAATAGATTGATATTAATATTAATCATTTTTCTCTCCAATTTTATTGTTTTACTTTCCATAAAAGTGTGACTATTTTACTGTCTTGTGTTTTTTAATTCAGTATCATTAAATCATTAAAAGTTTGTTTATATGAAAATCTTATTCAGAAATCATTAAAATAATAAGTAATTATTTAAAAGCATTTTTGGTTTAGTTTTCAGCAAAGTGCATCCTAGAATATTCGGTTTCAGCTAATTTTTATTTTGGTGCATCCCTAATTAAAAGTAATGAAAAGCAATAAATGAGTTAATATTAATTTTTTAGCATTTAAAAGTTTAAAGTTTTTTAAATAATTTAATTATTTTATTCAGCATTAAATCAAAAGTGACAGGAAAGACTTTTACACACACACACACACACACACACACACACACATATATATATATGTATGTATATATATGTATGTATATATAAATAAGTCCTTTGTATTTCTGTTCAACAAATAACAATGAAAAAAATAACCAAAAAACAAAAACCATGGTTTCCACCAAAATATTAAACAGCATGTTTTTAACATTGATAAAATATATTGATAAGATATTTCAGCCACAAGTTTAAAGTAAATACAGTTAATCCAATTGTATATGGTTTTAGATATGCTAAATCTGATTGTACTGAGCAAGTAATGACACACATTATTTAAACATTCAAGTACCATGCTGTTAACAACCACCAAAAACATATTTTTTCTTGTACTGGTCAGTATTATTCTTGTTGCAAGTAAGTGTTCTGACTCTGTTATGGAAGCAGGAGTGTTACTTAGTCATTATTTCTAGCACTGGATTTAAAGGTCTTCACCCAGTGCTTATTACTATGAAGGATAAGTGGACTCTGGCCACAGGCTCTTGTTTACACCTCTCTTCTGCCTGGCTATGGAGGAATTGAGAGCAGCCTTGTCAACTCCACTCTCCCACAATCCTGTGTGACTATAATCCGCAGGAGGCTCCTCTGCTGAGGGCAGAAAGAGCAGCGGCCCCTTAGGTCCTGTGGTTATTACCTTACACCTTGGGCCGGATGTTACCAGTCTTTTGCTATATATTGCTTAACATTAGTGCTCTGAAGTTTCCCTGAAGAACTAGGCCTCTCTGAATCTCTCTCTCTCTCTCTCTCTCTCTCTCTCTCTCTTCTCTTTTTTGTATATCGAGCATTTCATTTAATTCATTTTTATAACTGAGGCTTGTGTGTGTGTGTGTGTGTGTGTGTGTGTGTGTGTGTGTGTGTGTGTGTGTGTGTGTGTGTGTGTGCAAACCGAGAGGAATTTGTGGCAACACATGTTTAAACTATTGAAAATGTAAGAAAATTCAGAGTGACCTATTTTGGGGTTTGGGGATCTTGTTGTTTTTATTTGAATTGTGAAGACTGTCAAGTCTTTATTAATAATAGATGTTTTCTTTTTAAAAATTACTTGAATCTTGATTTTAGCTTCCATTATAGTAATATTTTCCACTAAACATGAGTGGTATCATAAGGTATCTAATGTAGGTGCCATTAAAAACTTCAATCCTGTGTGCATGTCCTCCCATGATCTCAGTGCATGTGATATAGCAGGGATTACACACCCACCCTCCTTTAGCACAGCGACACCCTTAAATGACAGATGAGTGATGCCTGAAAGACGTATTGTCTTTTAACGGTATGCAGTTTATTCTCTTTTGAACTGTCATCTCTGTTTATTTGAGCATTATTGTATGTGAAAGCTTATGGGCCGCTTTGAGGTACAAAGAAAAGCAAAGCTTTGGGGGAAGTAGCTCTCACACATTAGCTCTCACACATTACCATAAATGCTCCTGGTTTTGTGATACTACCAAACGTCTCGTATTTTCTCTTGTGTGACTGTTATCTGTTTTTAACAACATCACGACTGTACTGTACTCGACAAAAGACTGTGGGCTCAGAGCATCTCGCAGAACTGAGGGCCACACACAAAATTCAGAAAACAGCTCTGGAAGTCGGCCAGGGAGCGTGACGCTCTGCCAAAGGAATAAGTGCTTACAATATTACCAGTGTGAGATTTAGGCACTGGAGGAGGCATAACAGCATTAATGGATCATTGTTCTTGAGCTGTGGATGAAGAAAAGTCAATGAAACTCTCTATTCCAATAGAATGACAATATGTGAAGTGATCTTCTAGTACAAGTCATTGTTTGTTGAATTGAAAAATGTTATTTTCAGCTCTCAATATTATTATTATTTTCTTTTTTGTATTCGGTTCATTATGTTTTGATGCCTAATTTCACTTGTAGCCCCTAAAATGATAGATTTGAGTTATTGTTTTGTTTTTCATTTATTTTAACCAAATAATATTGAAATTCAGTAGCTTTTAGTACAAAATATTGTTTTCAGCCCTCGGATACTTGACTGGCATTTCAGTATGTAAGTGTTTATTGCATAGATATTTCAGTAATGTTTTTACAGTATTATTTATTATTTAAACACCTAGCAAATCTCAAAATGAATTTTTCATATTCTGCTCACTGTTATAATTTCACTTGCATTTAAAATTATTGATTTTAGTTGTTATTGTTTTATTGTAAATGTATTTTGAATAGTATCACAAATATCCAAATAGTATCACATTTCAACTGCAATTTATTGGTTATCTGCTGTAACATGAAAATATTCACTGGATTATATGTGTTAGGCAGAATTTTAATATTGGTGCATCGCTAAAAATTCAGGCTGAGGTGAACGCACTTCATAATAATGATTTATTGTTGAAAAATAAGGATATTTGCTGCACTGATCAGTATCACTTCCTGGCATAATACATTGTGCTCGCTGATTACATTTCCATCATGCAAACCTAGTTCCCAGTATGCTCTACCAGGCCGGACACTATTTTAATGTGTGTTCCTGGTTGTCTCCGGGCTCTGCTTCGGAGGGAGCTGTGGGAACATGTTGCTGAAGAATCTGATCGCAGGCCCGGCAGTTCTGCCCTGCTGCCAGCATTGTAGCTTAGACAATGGAGTTTAGGGTAGGGCATGTGCCCTTGCAGTTTTTAACATTTTCCCCCAGTTAAATCCGTTTAGACTAAAGTGAGAGCAGCACTTGCTACAGTGATTGCACAGTAATTGATTTATTCACTGGCTGAGTGTTTGAACGCCTGTTATGCATCTTTAATAGGAGGGCAATCAGCACAAAACCTCCAGCCATCAATACACAGAAAGAGAGAGCGAAGGAAATTATTTAGGTAACCCTCAGGCCCATTATAATGACTTGCGCAGAACTCACAGCTGTAGAACAGGTACAAAAAATACAGTGCAGAGGGCATTTTTGGTTTCACAGTCCAAAATAAATCACTTTTGCCTTAACACGCGAGACAAACACGACCAATATTGAAATTCTGGCTGATAAGACTATAATTATTTTTGTGTTATGGCTGATATTAAAACATGACTACCTAGTTTTAGCGAAATGGTCTTTTTTTTAGAGACCATTTAAAAATAAGACATAAATATTTTTCTCTGAATTAAAACTCAGTCAGTCAGTGTAGGCATCAAAACATTTTAATACATTACGAAAAATGGATATTCAATTTGAGACATTTTGAGATTTTAACAGTGTTATAAAATTACAAAATCAATAAATATGCTATTAAATAATTAATTTTTTTAAGATAAAGTGAAAATTAGATGATTTCAGAGGAAAGTATACAGGGGAGAATAAAAAATGGAAATGAACATGCACAATTAAATATCCAAATATCTGCAGATACAGTATATGTTCAGTATTAGTATTATTTATGCACTTTTATAAATTATTATTAATATAATGTTAATAATAATATTTATTATTGCTATTATTATTAATTACTACTAATAATAATTTGAACAACATTTTGTATTTATATTTTCAGTTTTATTTATTCATTTTAATTTTAGTTTGAGCTTTAGTTGAGCTTTGATTATTTAGATTTACACTATTTGCATTTCAGTTTTAGTTTTAGTAATTCTCAGTAGAATCTTATTTTCAGTTAGTAGCTCAGGAAAGATTTGTAACCCCCTTGTTTTTTTTAATATATATAAGCATATATAAGTATAAAATAAAGCAGATCCCGGGCTCTGCTGAAAAAGTTATACATCTAAAATGTTTAATAAAGAAAGAATAATAAAGGAAACCTTTGTAAAATTTGATTGTTTAAAGTTAAATTAATTAATTTTTTTTTTGCTTTTAGTTAACAATATTTTATTTCAATTAACGAAACTAGTTACTAATGATGCATTACTTTTTGCTTTTAGTTAACAACAAAAAATTGACAAAGAAAAATCCAATACCAAAAAATGAAAAAGAAAAATCTAAAATAAACAAACATTAACTATCAAATAAACAGTGTTAACTAGTTACTAATCATGCATTACATTAATAATACTACTTTCCCTGGAAACTAGTAGTATAACTAATTACTGCTGGCTGGTAGTAATAAGTAAAGTAATAATATTTGAAAGGACTAACTAGTAATGAGTAATATATAACATTTTGTTGAGTATTAAGCCCAACACTGCCGATATATGATGTAACGTTTGTTACGTTTGTCTTTTTCCTAATAGTACCCTATCAGCAAAGCTCATGCAGCAATGAACGGAGCTCTGGACCAATCCACTGCTTTCGCTGCCGGGAGGTGTGCAAAGGAGAGGTGGTACGAGTTCAGCATGTCCACTTCCACATCAAATGCTTCACCTGCCAAGGTAAGAGTCTTTTGCCCATATGCAATGCATTCTAAACTCTGTGACCTCTCAGAACCATCTTTTAATTATGGGAAAAGCTTGCATACTGCCTTGGATTTGTGTCAGATATACAATTTCCAATAGATTCCGTTCAGTAATGGCACTTCATTAAGAACTAAAGCAGAGCTCTCTGCCTCTGACCTAATAGCAGTTTGCCATGAGTGGTTAGAAGCAGTGGATTTCTGATTTAATGATGCTGGCTGTGCTTCTGGGGCTGTCTGAAGTAGGGACCTGTTGCGTAATGAAATCCTCTGGCCATACATTGTCAAGCTCAGTGATGCCCCATGGCACTGCCCTCAATTATCAGTGACATTAGTGACATCAAGCAATTAAAATGAATAACGAATGTGGATATGATGTGACCAGGTACCGTCACCTTTAGATTATGTTAGATTAAAAATGTGGGAGCAAAACCCTTGAGAGATGGGCTCATTTGCGGTTAAATGAAGATTGCATTTGTGCTACTTTTACCTGCTTACACTCAAACTGGTGTTGCCACATGGTCCCTGCGTTGCATTTAAGGGGTTGCTGTGGAAACTGTGTGGAGGGGCACCCTGCCTCTGGTTGGTGGTTATTCTCAGCTACACTATCAAACCGACAGCCAATAGCAGCCCCCCACAGCAAACCCTAGGGCATAGTTTGGGGGGGGGACTCATAGATGGAGAGACGAGGCGGGAGCGATTGAAAGAGAATGGCAGTTTCCCTCCCTCCATTATGACATCACGAGTTGCCTTGGAGCACATGAAGTTACTCAACAATAACAGTCCTTTTTCCCCTTTGCTTCCTCTCTCTATCAAAGTCGCCCACTCTCCGAGTGCTGCCCTTATCTTCCATAAAATTGCCTTGAGCAATAATGTATTTCACCTCTTACTCAACCCCACACCTTATCTCACGATTCGCACTATATATTGTTGTGTGTGTGTTAGCTGTGCGCTGTATGTGTAGGAAGCTTCGACAGCTCATATCTCCAGCATCGTTGCTGTTTCGTTGTTGCGGTGGTTTGTTTACAGTTCTGTGACTGACAGCTCGGCTTCTGTGCGTGCTGTGACTTTTGTTTGGATGGGAGAACTGAGTGTGCTGATGAGCTGTGGGGCTTTGAGGCCCAGTTAATTGGATAAAGGGGCAACATTTGTGGGGTGTTTCACAGGAATCCCAGCTCACTCAGCATGTGCTGTCACAGGTCAGAGGGGCCATGTTGGAGTCGCAGTTGCCGGTGTTCGTAAACACATGACATTCTGCTATCAGCCCTTTTGTTGAAGCTAAAAACTTAGTTGATTTGTATGATCGTAATGTTATTGCTTGTTTACTGAGTTTGCATGTGATTCAATACAGGTTCAATGGAAACATGCGTCAGGTTGTGATCGATTTATACAAAATATTGCTACATATCTCATCAATTAAGAGACAACGCTTAAAACATCAAAAATGCTGGCAGTGGCTTTATAAAAAAGCGGAGAAAAAAATAAAATATTTATTTTTTTATATAAAAACAATAAAATTCATTTTTTTTTGATATCAACATCATAAAATGCAGTAAATATTATATTAGTGGGCTGACAGAGTGTTAATAGTGAGTTGACAAAAAGTTGCTGGTGTTTTTAATATCACTAGTGTTCATTTCATTATTTACAAGTAGGTTTTTTGTTTGTTTGTTTTACAAAAAAAAGGTATGTTTTTCCAATGAGCCTTGGTTTATTGATCTGAGTTGTGCTTTTATTTCAAAAGGCATGCAAGATGTGTGCTTTGGCTGTTGGAATGCATGACTGACTTGGAAACCATTGTAAAATCAATAGTTGAGTAATAGAACTGTTTGGTTTGGGCTACAATCAAGTAGATTACATTGGTTGGCTTTACTTGACGACGTGCCTTTACAAACAGGAGGAGATGAAGAAAAGACTATGCCTTTGGAATTATAGTCTAGTTAATTGAAACAGCAAGCACTTGAGCACACAGGAAGAAACATGTGGGCCAAGGTCATGTAGATACAGCTGAAGCTGAGGCAGTGGAGACAATTTCAGGGGGAGTTTACACAGGCTTTGGCCATGAAAAGAGGCGTATGCTGTACACACAGGTATGAGAGAATCAGCTGTTTCCAAGGACACACTGATGGTTAGTTTGTGTAAAGTGGAGGCAGCCAGGGGTATTAGAGGTATTCACTTTGTGTGTATGCAAACACATGTCCACAGTCAAACATAAACTGTCATAAGCTCCATTCAAAAAAACCTAGTGAATTGCCTTCATAGACAGCATTTTAAGCTATTTTGGACATGCTACTGATGCCAAGACTGCTTTAAATATTATAATCATTTTGACCTAATATTAAGGCAGAATTGCATGTAGAAAAGTTAATCGGTGAAAAATAATTCTAAGATGGTGGACAAAGTGGGAGAAATAAACACTGATAAAAATAAGTCAGTAGGTGTGTTTACATGGACACTTTTTGCTTCCATCGGAATGAATTCATTCTGATTGACGAATCCGAACATAGTGTTTACATGAATGCTAAATAAATTGATCGGGTTGATATTCGCATTTATATGTCACAAGCTTCTGATCGGATTTACTCTTTTGACATGCACACTGCATGAATATACAGAGTTTCCCGCTGTTGTCGCATGCTGTTTTAAAAAGCACACGTAATATATATCTACTTCGGGTTCTAATTAGGCGATGACCAGCACATGAACCAATTCAATCCGACTGACGTGTTTACATGTGACTTTTTTATGCTGATTGTGCTTCTAGTCCTATTACGATCAAATTAGTAGGGGTCCATGTAAATGCAGGTAGTGTTATTAAATGGATATTTTTGCCCATTATTTGTGTATGTTTTGCATTTTCATACTAGAGTGCTGCACCATTAGCTTAGCAACATGCTAACTCTATTGGATTTAATTGTGGGTTGAGTCTCCCACGCAGAGTGCTGTTTGTGGTGAGTTGCTGCCTATATAGTGTTTTAAATTAGGTTTTGTTAGGACGCCACCTTAAAATGCCTATTCTGCCTATGTAGACAGTGAGGCAGCTTTTGCAACAATTCTGGAGGTTTATTCTTTTGCTTTTTTTCATCCTATTGTGTACGCACACCCTCTCAAACACACACATGCACATTCATGCATGCACATACGTTCATGCAAGGGCAAATTTTATTTGTTTCTGCATTACTATTGTGGGCATCTCGTTAGATGTGCAGGCACAGAAAACTCATTAAATCTCTATTTGGTTGTGCATTTATTTCCCCATTTCAAATAAAAGTCAGACTGGAGTCTAACAGCTTCCAGCAGGGAATGGAAGTCACACACTTGTCCTGACCTCCTGACTCCTTACAAGCTTTCTAGTCTGCTCTTCTCTCACTTACATGAATGCAAAGAGATAATGAACAAAGCTTTGCAACTATTGATATAATAGAGACATACAGTGGCCCCAGAATGTATTTGGACAGCATTTATAAATGGTATGAATGTCATTGCATTACATAACATAATATTAAAATAAGTGATACTTATAAAAACGGGTAGCACAAGTATACTTTTAAAGCAGTGACATTTAAATGTTTATCATTCGCTGTAAGTTTGTTGAAGGACTTGTAGATGGTGTTGTCGTCAAATAATTTACTGTCAAATTTAGGCTAGCATTTTTCAAATGGCATGTGTTGCTTCAGTAAAATTACTTGTACATTACTAAATTATCATCCATAAACCTTCATAAATCCGTATATGCAGCAGACTTAGGGTCTTAAATATATTTACGGGCTATAATTGAATTTTCATGGGTTTAAATGAATAATTTTCAGTTAGTGGCCACTTGCTATTTAAATCCATTAAACACAGCTAATTAATTGAGTAGACAGTATGACAATTGCAAAGATAATTACTTTAAGAGAGAATATGTTTGAATAATTTTATCTTCTCTTAGAAACATGTTCTGGTCTTTCTTTAAGCAAATCTGCTGCTTTTTCACTAGAAGTGTGTGTCATTTGAGCTGAATGCTTGACAGCATGTCTGAGTGAAATGTCATGGAACAATAAATATCCAGAACAGCTCACCTACACTTGAGCCTCTAGTGGGTGACTCACAAGTATGAGCACCATCCATAAAGTGTCAGACAGGTTAGTTCACAGAAAAATGAATATTCCGTCATCATTTACTCACCCCCGCATTTTTCAAAATATATAAGATGATGAGTAAATGATGACAGAATTTTCAGTTCTGAGTGAACTATCTGTAAGTTACAGTTCCACTTGAACTCTTTTCTGTCACCATTTCTTTTGCATATGATAAGGACATTGTTCTGAGCAAACTGGCAAAGTAGTGCCCAGAATTCCAAGAGGGAGGACGTTTATCTGAAACAGCCAGTGTTTTTATGGACAGTTACTGGTGACTATTGCAATAAGCACTCGCCAGCTTACGGTATAGATTTTCAAACCTGATAACTTGAGGTAATGTTTCTTACATTACAATTTTGTTGTAATTTTTATCTGTATTTTTCAATATTGAATATTTATTGTATGTGCCTTTTATATTATATGCTCACTTAAAGTAAAAAATCAGTAATTTCATACTGTACGTTATAATGTTGGAATGGCTAAATTTACTATTTGCATTTAAAATGATTGATTTGAAATTTTATTTTTTATTTAGACAAAATAGAACTGAATTTTGATATTGATAGTTTATAGGATATTGGCCAAAACATGAAAATAGTTTTCATGGGTGCATTGGTGTATGCCTAATAAATTATTAAGCAAATCGTCATCTGCAAATTTAATTTCAGGGTCAAATTAATGGTATTTTACCACTGAGTAAACATAGACGTCTACAATTTTGTCATAGTCAACAAATTCTTCTCAGAGCTGTAAGTCATGAGCAGTTAGTTTACAGTGCAAATCAAATAATGCTGTTCAGCACTGCTTCTTCTGAACAGGAGTGGCAGGTCATTAAGATGTCTGTCAAAACAGATCCCTTTTAAAAGCTGAGAGTTAATTGGCTGTGTACAATGTTGTTTTTTTCTTTCTCCAGGCATATGCAGATTCTCATATTAACATGCTAGTCTCATCAGTTTATTAAAATGAGAAAAAAATACATATACATACATACAGATAAATACAACTTTCAATTGTTGAAAGTCTAACAATGGGTGTTTTGCATATACAGTAGATTTAATCATATTCTTTGGCTGTTGATCCATAAAACTAGAATTTTGTGAACTCTTCGAAAAATAAAGCAAACACACAATTAGACAAACAAATGACAGGTGCTCTGAACATCAGACTACTTCATAAAGCGGCTGTGATGGAGTCAGTAAAAGGGCCAGTTGCTGTATGTGTTGTGTAGAGCCGCTCTTTTCCTGAGTTGTCAGTCGCTTGAGGAGAAAGACAGAGCAGGATGGGAGTTTCTCGTAACTATGGCAACATATGCCCGTCCAATCATTAAGCCCATGCGATAGTTGCTGGGGAGACATTCTCCCACAGATGAAAGGACAGTGGCAGTATTAGAGACCGAATTCCCTATGAGGATGTAGATAAGGGGTCATGGATTAACCTAACATGTCAAAACCCCAGACTGGAAATTGGGCCATCTATATTGATTTTGAATAAATGATTCAATAATATAGATTTGACTTTGTAATTAGCAAATTCCTCATGTCAGAGAAAAATTTAGTTTAAAGCAATGTAGATTAAAAGAGCTCAAACCAGAGAGGTTAATCTTGGATTGAAGGAATTAATATTGCCTGTCTTATACCTGAAGGGTTTCTGCATCATTAGGCATTTTTCAGAGAGGTTAGTAGGTTAATGAAAGCAGCTGAAGGAGAGGCAAAGCCTTGGAGCAAGACAGAAACAGAGCAAGACCTGCCGAAAACATTATATATGTCTTTTTAAATCAAGTTTAGAGGTTTATCAGGAAGCAGGAAGTCACAAAATGTGAGTGTAGAGATACTACACAAATTGCAGTGATGTGGATTTTTAATGTGTGTTAGTATACGATAGCCTTAGTTTTTTGCGGAGTAAAATTTATGTTTTAAGTAGTAAAGCCCTTTTTATATAATATTTATATATTACTAGAAATTATGTAGAATAATATATTACAAAAAGGTGGAGTCTTTGTGGGTGCATTGTTGTCATTGTTACTGTATTTTTACTTACGCTTGGCAATATTAAATTATGCTCTAGATATACTACAGAGGATAAGTACTTAAGGGGAAATGCCTAATAAACCTCAGTCCCTTGGATTTATTTATCTGTTGTTAACATATGCATCATTTCTTTGTTGTCATTCCCTTGATTTCTTGCTGTTACTCACTGACTCCACAAAAGACCATCTGGGTGCTCAGTGGAGGGCTGTGTAGGGCCCTGAGGGGACTAATCGCTTCCTCTTCTCTCACTAAACTCTCACTCCATCTTTCATTCAGTCAAAATAGCACGTTAATTACAGTTGATGAGTTTCCTATTAGCACCAGCAAGGTAGAAGAGAAGCGACGCGGTAGGTAGAAAGAGACACAGACAGGTGTCGGCAGAAAGACAAGGGAACCGTTGTCATACAGAGCCACATGCTGTGCTGTGAATCATAGAGCATCATCTCCAAAGCCATTACTCGCACATCATAAATTGATGTTAAATTACAATGTAGTATAATATGTAGTGTAGATCACTGTTTTAAATTTAAATACTCACATGGTCCAACAGTCTGAGACCATTTTTCTAGACCATCAGCATAACAATTTGAGAAACAAGTTGAACTTATCTTTCTTATTTTGCATCTTAATGCACCTTTGTTTAAAAAATGTTTTAAATAAATGAAAACATTTATATAGTTATATATTTTTTTTCTTTAGAAATAACATGTATTACCAGGTTTAAATTACATTTTGAATGTACTTTCCCGTTGATATTTCCTGATAGTCTCAGACTTTTAAACCCCGCTTTATAAGTATCAATATTTTTAGAAAGTGTACTTACATTATAATATTTTTCTTTCAGTAAAAGAGAAGGACGACAGTGACAGAAAAAGTGAGACAGAGAAGGAGACATCTACCTGTCTCTCTGACTTTCCTCACCATGTGCTGAGGAAATGTGAAAGATGATAAAAATGTAATTGTAACACTTGATGCGATAAAAAGAAAATCTTAGGAACAAAAGTGTGGAGGGATGAAGCATTAGGAGACGGGGCAATAGAAGTGTATTGAGGGTTCCGGGGTACTGGAAAGTCCTGAAGAGGGGAATTTTAATTGCATCTGTTGGCTGCTGATAAATACATAATCAGCCATCCCTCCCGCTGGTCCTCAATCAGTTCTGTTTTAATGACCACAGTTCTAAGCAGCAAATGCCTCAACACAGAGAATAAGAGAGAGAGAGAGAGAGAGAGAGAGAGAGAGAAAGAGAGAGAGAGAGAGAGAGAGAGAGAGAGAGAGAATGAAACTCGGAAACAGCTTCTATATGAATGACATTCCCAGAACTATAGCTTGAAACAAGCAAATTTCTGCTGAGGAATTTTCCTATTAATAATATTGTGATTTAAAGCAGGGGTATTTGATGTGAAGTACACTTTAATATGATAATCAGCTATTTTAAGACACACTGTACTGTGTGTGTATAATATATATAAATATATATATATATATATATATATATATATATATAGATATATATATATATATATATATATATATATATATATTATGAAAACAAACATGTTACCTTTAATTATTGAAATATTATTTGAAAAATATCTGTTCTGATAGATATATAATATGGAAGAGAAACATAATCAATTAAATACTTTCAATTAAACTAATTTATTTGTATTGCGTTTATCATAACTGTCTAAAAAGATAAAACTTTTCACAGACCCAATCTTATTTTAAGTTTTTTATTTATTATTATTATTAATTTTTAACTCTCAAATATCATCTGAATAAGTGAACATTCAGTAACACAGTTTTAAGTAAAGCGGGTATTTAGGAGGGCTAAACTATCTCTCCATGTGCTCCTAATTTAAACATGTACAGAAGTTCCTCCAAACCATCAAAACCCCTATGGAATTTTCACCAGCCCGAACAGACACACCCTACCTCAGAACAGGATCCTAAAGCCAGCTTGAAGAAAGCCACTCGACACCAAGTCAATATAGACTTTACTATTAAAATCAACATCAGTCATGCCTTCCACATGACACATGAAGATGGTCTTTACATTTGGTCTAAAAGTGACTCGGACAGCCACACAAATAAGCAGTCTCACACCTCAGGCGTTTTGTATGGGACCCTGCTGTCTCTAGGGCAACCGTGGAAGGTTTAGGTTTCCTATGGCAACTGTGAAAGAGGACGTCCCTCCCAACAATCTCCCAGCCAATGAACTGCTGTTCTGAGCGCCTTTTATCAGAACTGAAATGTTCTTCACTAATTACTCGACCAGTCTATTTAAAAAGCATTTAGATTCGTCATTTCAGTCATCATAAATGCATTAGCTTAATTATAGTTTTTGTGTGTGTGTTTTATCTCATTCTTTCATTATGAGATAAAAAAATCCTCACTTCAGGACGCATCTGTATTTTTAATTTCTCCATTTTATATAACTGGCGTAGATCCTTTGTTCCTGCATTCCACCAGTGAATCAATCCAGTGATACAGAAATATATTTAATAAGGTCTCTGTGAATGTGCTCTCACAGTGCAATCCAAATATTCACAAAAACATCATTACTCTTTCTGGCCTTTCAGTGCCTCTGCAGGGACCAGCAGTGACCGGTTCATCTCTTTCTAAAAGGCCTCTGGTTATATTGTTCATGCTGAGCTTCGAAGAGCTCCATCGTCTTCATCCTTCCAGTTGAGCTCAGGATTATTGCCTTGTGGTCAGGGATACAGGAAGTAGGCACGGCTCCAGAACAAAGCATGGGCCCTCTTGGTCTCTATTCATGCTGTCTTATCCACGTGGCCCAGCATGCATGTCTGTTTGCTATATCTCAGTGAAGAGCTGTCAGTTTGGGAACTCCATGAGCCAACAGCATCATAGATGGGATAATGAGTCCTCGTTTCACTAAACAGCAGCTATTCTCTGTCATTCAGGTCAAAAGTAGCACATATTGTGCTTGAAATGGAGACAATTAAGTACCATTGGAACACTTCTAACTTAACTGTATTTTTCAATTTATATATTTTTATATTGAAAAAATACCTATACAAATTTTACACTCTCATAAAAATTCATATCAAAGTTCATTCTAATAAAAAAACTACAGAATTTTAGTGAAAATAAACATAAAAACCACAAAATTGGATAGTCAATAAACCCTCAAACTGTGTTTTGGCCATTTTGACACACAGAGGATTTTCTTTTTGCTAGTTAATGTTATCCCATTGGTCTAAAAGTTAGTTACTTTGTTCAAACAGGGTATAACAAATTGTTAACAGCTGGTCTATGTGGTAATATAGTACATTGGGCAGGACATACGCTCACCTAACATTCATCGACATTAAAAATGGTGTATAATCTGAAATATTTATCTATTAGCAACTTTACATGGCAGCTCAATCTAGTGTTAGCCTAGAAAAAAAGTGTGCTGTTCACATGTTTGTGCGGAGTGTGAAAGCTAAACAGTAGTGTGATTGTGCTTGAAATGGATCAAGTAGGCGCCGGTGCAATCATTTAGTAATACAGATAAGAGTAATGCACCTTTCGTATCTGTAAAGACGCTACGTTTATTTGTGTGAACTCAGAATAACAACGAAACGTTGTGCTTTTGTAAACTAATGAAAGCAAACAGGATGTGCTTTCTGCAGTCTCGGACTCTGTGAACTTGAGCACGTCACTTCGAAACTCTGTGTATTCTTGCCTTATTACAGACATGAAAAACATATCCATAGAGAGTGAAACTTTTAAATGAACCAATTCGAATAGAAAACAAATATTCTCATATCATATTTTCATATCCGTATGAAACATGCATACAGGCGCATACTGCAGAGATGACGAGTCAGTGTCACTGACTTCATCTCTTAAACTGAAAACAGAAAGCACTAGTGTACTTGCTGTTTTAACTTAACACATTCATAATTATTGTATTTGCCGGTGTGCTATGGCAAGTATTGTTGTTTTTGGCAGCCTGTTTTAATTTGAGTTTTAGTCTAGTCTTTGTGTGAAGCTATCATTTTAGTTTTTATTAGTTTTAGTCACGTTCATACTCTTTTTAGTCTAGTCTAGTTTTAGTTGACGAAAACTGATGACATTTTAGTCTAATTGTAGTCGACGAAAACTGATGATATTTAGTCTAGTTTTAGTCGACGAAAACTGATAACTTTTTATTAATGCCATGCTATTTAACCCAGTCAATATAATAAAAGTACCTAGTAGTATAGACGAAACCAACATTTTCTTTTAGCCAAACCCATTTCAAACAAGGTTATCTGATTATATTATTACCTTATAGACTCAAGAATACATCCATTCCAGACACATAAGAGACTCTGATTTGAATTTACAACATTTATTTTACCAACCAAACATGTTAGAAGTACAAACAGGATGTGCTTTCTGCTATTGGTCTCTCTCTCTGTGTCAAAGCTGATTTATACTCGACACATCTGCAAGTTCGCTTGGGTGAGGGCGGAAAATATGACGTCATCGCAGTGTTGCCGGAAGTTCGCCTTGAGTACATGCAAACTAATTTCTTGTGGCGGAGTGCAAGGCATTTTTTGTAACTTTCCGCATAACTCAGCATCCGAACATGCACATCTGTGTTGGCGTTTGTGTGAAACAGATCAGTTTAATATGAAGTTCAAACTCCATAAGGTGAAGGGGACAAATTTTTTTTGCATAGTTTGTCCAAGGCTACTTATTTGAAGTATGTTTTATTTTTATAGTATATAATAGAATTAGAATTCATTTAGATATTAATTATACACTATTCGCTTAAAGTTGTCTTGTGTTCGATGTGAAATACAGCCAATAGTTTAAGATTTTTTAAGTTTATACATAAAGAAATGATTAATTCATCAACTCATTCATCACAAGACTTGTATTAGCCATACCGGCAAATGAGTTCTCACCGGTGATTCCCAACGGTTTTAGAGGACAATTACTCCTCATCGCTCCCCTGTCATTTCAAAGAATATTATAATGGTGAACGTGACAAGTATAAAACCCTCGTCCGTTTGAGAAGGTGCGCTCGCAGTCAGCGGAGCCAGGCGAAAGTATAAATTAACTTTTTTGTTGTCATCTTAATAATGCCGCGAGGAAGTGACGTCGGTCGCGTCTGCGCAGTGCGACCTGATGCAGCCCTATAGTGAGACGCAGGAAACAGAAATGCTGCAAAATAATAATAATAACGCGAGTAAACGAGACGAAATAACGTTATAACATTTAGTTTCATCTCGTTTTCGTCAACGAAAATGAGGAGACATTTTAACATAGTTTTTATTTTGTAAACCACATTTAGTCTTGTTTTTATTCATCAACAATATTGCATTATACATTCAATTATAGTCATCGTCACATGACCAGCATTTACGTTGCGTCTCGTCTCGTTTTCGTCACGTGATAAAGGTTCGTTGACGATGATATTTAGTCATAATTTTCATTGACGAAAGCAACACTAGTGGCAAGCCTTTTTTGCATGTGCTTGAGCGCTTATTAGGCTATGTGGGCAATTAAAGGCTCATAATTATTTATATGGTTTATTAATAAAAGTGCGACTAATAGTCGACTAATGGTTAAAATGAGCGACTACTAGTCGATCAGAAAAATCTTTAGTCGAGGGCAGCCCTAGTAGCTTCAGTGTAGTTACAGTAGGTACTTTTTGTGAGTTGCTTGTAGTGAACTACTATTTCAAAGATGTAACTCTAGCTTGAATTTTCCCAAATGAGAAAGCACTTTGTGTTTCTGCTGTCTCTTATTTGTTTCTGACTGCTTTATAGCATTTGTTTCATGTGTCATAGATTTGGTTTTATAGTTCATGCTTTTTTGTGTTTTTTGACGCAGAAGTGTTAATACATTCTGTCTCTGGAAGTTATTTGAGTTGAAAAGGCCTTGAGAGTTTTTTTTTTAATTTTCCATTAAGCTTCAAATGTCATGTGTTCTGGAGTTTTCTCTTTTATTGCAGGGTTTCAATCCAGTTGGGCCATTTGAAGCTACATGCCATTGTTTTGTGGTTGTCTAAATTGCGGCTGCCTGGCACAGTGTCTATCTTACACACACACACACACACACACACACACACACACACACACACACACACACACACACACACACACACACACATACACAGACACTCACACTCATACACACACATACACAGACAGACATTCACAACAGGGCTATAATTTCCCTGCACATGTGGTTAAACTGCCAAAGACTCCAGATTTCTGTAGAAATCCCAGTTCTGTTGAAGCTGCTGGCCCACAGTAAGGATTTCACAGCAGTCTTAGTGCCTACTGGCAATATAACTTTTCTGATAAGTCTTTTGATCTCTTTTATTCTTTCATCTGCCTTGATTCACATAGGCCTATTCCTTTATAGAGTTAAGGTTGTCATTCCATTTCTGGAATGACAGCTTACTAGTAATATTCTTTTTATGACCTAAAATATACACCATATCACAGTATATGGCAATCTATAATTTAACATTATAAGCATTTTCATCTGTGATCATTAAACCACTGAACTTTTCAAGTGATACAGACCCGTCTTCAGATTGCTGCCTGCAGTGCCAGTGCACCACTGTTGGTTAACCATAAAGATGTTCTGCTATTTCTTAAGATCTTGGTTCTTTCTTCTGAAAGAATATTTGCTGTTTATATATATATATAATGATAGCCAACCATATTAATAAAAATCAAAAGTTAAATAAATTATGAAAAAGTGTTTCCATTTCTGTGAATATTTTTTAATAAATTCATTTAATTGATTCTTTGGAAAAATTGAACTGATTCAGGGAAATTAATCAATGTCCAAATCTAACACTGTTTTAATCAGAGACATTAAGATGTCTTAATTCTGACATACTCACATGCCAAAGGAAGGGTCATGAAGGGTTTAATGACACAGGTTTTAGGAAAATGAATGTCCATGTGGAAAAATGTTGTAAATTTTTATATTACCAGCAAAATCATTGCAAATATATTGTGAATTTTTGATATATTGCCCAGAATAGCTATTCATAGCCACAGCAGCAGTGCAATGACATTGTGATAGCATCAGGACAGATGAGCGCACTGAGAAAGTCTTTTCACTCGTGCATTCTTATGGTTTCTATCAGTCAGAAGCCAACCAATGAGAATCACAGAGGTGTTATCATAATCAGCGAGTATCAGATTTCATCCCCTAATTTACTGTTATTTCTCCTAATGGCCTTTGAGTTTTTCAGCAGAAGTACTTATTTCTTTCCTTTTTCCTTAAAACTCAGTACATGCGAATGACTCAGGAGGATGCTTGACTTTGAATTAATGATTTACAGTTAACTGACGCATTTTGCAAAATGCAGTCATTGCCAATTCCACGAGACAATAACAGCCGTCATTGCAAGGATGATAGATGCTAAGGGCTGGGAAGACTGTGTGTGTGTGTGTGTGTGTGTGTGTGTGTGTGTGTGTGTGTGTGTGTGTGTGTGTATAATGTAGTATCAGTATGCCATATGATTCCTGCTGAGATCAGGGAGATCTCCGGCATGCATGCTGAAATGGTCATGCTGCAAGCATCTCACATGGGGTTCAGTTTATTAAAGAGTTATGTATATCTGTCACAAAATAAGAGGCTTAAAACCAAAGGTAATCTCACCTAATATGTGTCAGTAAGTGCAAATTTTAATGTCATAGTGCTTTGGACATGTACCATAATTTCATACTTTTTTTATTACGTAAAATGCCATGATATATGAATATAGTAATCATTCAGTATTGTCATCTGATATTATCACTGTACCATGTTACCACTGTGGTACTTTAATAAGTGATCTTCATTTTTAAACAAGTTTCTCACATAATATATAAATTATATATTGGATTTTTTTTTTTCAGTAAGAGAAACCCCCTTAGATCATTCTAACAGTCCTTATATCAGTTAAAAACTCGAAACAGCAAGTTTTTTTCATTATTTTTGTAAATACAAGAATATTTAAAAACATTTTATTTTGTATGAATTAATATAACACCACAATATTTTGCTTACAAAAAAAAAAAAAAAAAAAATTCAAAATCTGAATCATTTTGTCACTTTTCATTTATTGTTGAATGTTTTTTGTTTTTAGTTTGCATGTATGGTTAAGTGTATTCACGATGTTTCCTCAGGAAGATGTACTTCAAAGTACAGTTTCCCATTACCACCTACAGCAATTATAAGGGAAACCTGAAAAGGAATCCTCTGGGAGGCATGAAAATCCCTACATTGTAAAAGATTTATAGCTTCAGTTTGAGTTAAGTAGATTAAATTAGTTGCGTTTACTGTCCTACTGTGTAACATAATCAATGTATTTTTACTGTCATGATACCTATTTATCAGTCTATGCTACCCATGGACAACATTACAGAACCTGTGTGGCCATTGTCTCAAGTTTGTAATGATGTTGGAGAACCTGTGTGGCCATTGTCTCATAATTTTCACACTGCTCCTCATAATGCAGCACTTCCTGTAAGTGAGTACGTCAGCAAGCACCCAAGCCATCTTTAGTTCAGTTTATGCAATCAATCCTGTCTTTCACTTTGTGCTTTGTGTCATCTCCAAATTTGTGCCTGATAGACAATGAGGGACCAATCTTTTTTTTTTCCTATGTCTAATTGAATTCAGTTTTTCATTACAAATGTTATAATCAGCAATCAAACAACAATTGGAGTGAAACTTCAACTAAAATGTACATTCATTTCAGAATGCAGTACTTTGTCCTCCATTTGCTTTAATGCCAGTCTTACTATATATACAAAGTAAAAGTAAAAGACCTTAAAAACAAACAGAACATCTGACCATCTGTACAAAGGTCACGTGATCGGTGTCACAAATGTGCTTATTTGATTAGAGAGCTACAAATAGAATCTTGTATTTTTATGATTTGTTTTATATCATGGCTTTCTTTTTTCCAAAATCATAAACAAATATTTTTAAGATTTACTTAGATTTTAAATCCCAGATTTCCAGTGTGGCCATGAATCTGAGGAAGCTAAAGGCATTGCCATGTTGCTTTGTGGTGTGTTTGATGTTTGTTGCTGTGATACTTTATAGGCTGAGCTGAAATAAAATGCTCAGGCAGTGCTTTTCCTCTTTTGTTCTAATAGAATTATCCTCAGATTACTTTTAAGTACTGCAGGAAGCAAAGCAGATCCTCATTCCATGACCATCTTGCAGAATCTAATGTATGTGGGGTGTGATTTTAAGAGGTTGTTTGCTTTAATATTAGTAGACTCAGCAATTCTTTTCCTTGTGAAAATTTTCATTTATTTAAATGTTTTTAATAATGCTTTTTAAAAAATATATATATATATATAGTTTTTGTTAATATTTTAATTCAGTTTCAGATTTGTTGTCAAATTTTGTCAACTACTGTAGCTTAAATAAAATTAGCTATTTTTTTTATTTAAATCATTTATTTAATTTCAGTTGAAGTTTTATTTTATTTCAAGTAACAAAAACTCTTTTATGGTTTTAGTTTTAATTAACTAATGTAACATTGCTCTGTATTACCCTCACCAAACACTGCAATTTAAAAATGGCTGTTTATGTGTCACTTGTAATTTAAAGTTTATGATCAGCATACCAAAGACATTTCAAACGGAAAGTGTCTGTAGCTGTTTATTGTTACATCTGTTTGAACGTAGTCATCTTGACATCTTATCTTGAATGCAAGCCTTATTACTACATGTTGAGCCATGGTGCTCATATAGACGTCACAAGTTCAATCCTGGCTTGCAACATTCCTTGATCCCATTCTTTTTTTTTCCTCCCTGTCATTTCCTGTACTATAAATAAAATGGCAAAATGATCTCATGTTGATTTCTCTTCCTGTCTCTCTCTCTGTCTTTCTGCCAGTGTGTGGCTGTGATTTGGCACAGTCCGGATTCTTCCAGAAGAGTGGCGAGTACATCTGCACAGCAGACTACCAGTGCCTGTATGGCACAAAGTGTGACAGCTGTGGGGACTTTATCTCAGGGGAGGTGGTCTCTGCCCTGGGCCGCACATATCATCCAAAATGTTTTGTGTGCAGCGTTTGCAGGTGAGCCCTCTATACAGACTACTAAAGTGTCTTTATGGAAATAGACCCCTCAGACAGATTAAACATGAGGGGGTGCTGGTGGGATGCTGGTAAATGATGCTCATTTACTAATGTGCTGAAGACTGAATCTCAATAATTCACTTCCTGACAGCTATATGCTCCCCCACTCATCTATGTACTAAGCAATTATACTACAGTTAGTTCCAGTCTTCTAATTTGATCAGCAAAGTAACGTTCCAAGACCGCTGATATTTATATAATTTTGTTTGAAAGAAAATCAGTGTCTGTGATGGATGATAAGGTTTTGGCTTAAGAAATATCTTTAGTTTAACTGAATTTAAAGGATTTGATGGACCACATGTAGAAAATGGGAAGCCAAAAGTAAACTCTGACTTCTTGTGCCACATTCCCTCTTATCAGTCCTGACCTTAAAGCAGGGCAAGTAGGGCAGTGTTTTATAAATAAAATCTTCTGCAGAAATACACTGCCAAAAATTAAATTATTATTTTTTTTTTTTAACAAATTAGTTATAACAAGTAATTAACCTTCCAATATTGAGAGAAAATCTACTTACCATAAAGGCGTAATCATATGAAAATATAGATAGACAGACAGACAGACAGACAGATAGATAGATAGATAGATAGATAGATAGATAGATAGATAGATAGATAGATAGATAGATAGATAGATAGATAGATAGATAGATAGATAGATTCTCTTCTCTTCTCTTGACTGAATTGCCCTAGAGAGTATAATACCACAAGTTGAGAAGGAGCGATCAATGCAGAACTGAGCAGGATATTGTAACATGAGTCAAGGCGGAAGAAGGCTGAGGTTTGGAGCTCAAAATATGCAATAATGCCCAGAAAGTAAGCAGAGAAGGGACGAAAAGTGTAAATGGAGAAGCTGCTGAGGCTAGAGGTGAATGTCTACCTCAAACCAAAAGGAGCAAATTAAGACGTTAAAGGCAGAGGTGGAAAACACCATCTCTTGTCTTTTATATGTGGCCTATTCTCAGACTGACAAGCAAGAAAATGAGAGGTACTGTAAGACATCCCTGCAGGGACACATTATCTGTCTGCCCAACACTGAAACACTGTTATTTGAATCCCATTTGTTTTTGTAGTAAAAAATGGGTTTAATGCAACTGGATATTTTCTACATTTACCACTTTAATATTCACATTGGCAGACTTTTTTTTTTTTTTACATTACCTTTGCACTCTCTTCTCTCTTATCTGCTTTTTCTCTCTTTTTGTTAAGCTTGTGTGGACACTTTACTGGACTGTGGTGCTGTGAGTTTAGCTAATGTGTCTCTGTTAAATCCCATTTTTAATTACAGTATGTTTGCTTTGCTCTGATCTAAAGGAAATTAGTTCCACTAAATAACTTGCCCCTCCTCCTTTAGTTCATTACTCCTCTGAAAGAGAGTTAGCGCTTGATGAATTTATGTGGGTAGGAAAAGGCATTTTCATGGAGGACTGGGATTGCTTTGTTGGACTGCATTGCCAATTGGGCTACTAAATGGCCCAATGGGATGCTCTTGGCAGGAGTAACCTAAACATTTATCAGCTTGACCAAGAAGTAAACAGTCAACAGGAGAGCTAGATTATGTTACATTTAATATTTAGACCATCTGTGTGGAGACCACGCTCTAGTTTTAATGGGCTATCATCCCAGTAGCACTGTCAATGATTATTCATAAGTCATGTTACAGCCCTTAGGAATATATTGTATACTTTGGTAAAACTCATATTTCTGTACAGCATTCTGGACCTTTAATTGATATTTTGAGGAACTGTTGCAATTCACTGATATGAGCTTTATTTATTTAGGCTGCAAAATAATCAAGATGCAGTTATATTTATATTATAATATGTTTAATGGCCAAAATGTAAAAAATTATGTTGTATAAATAAAGTTATATGTATTAAATATGTATAAATGTAGTATATTACCAGTCAAAAATGTGTGTGTGCCTGTGTGTGTACATATATGTACAAACATAAAATGGTAAGCTTACAATTCAATTTAATAAATGTTGTCTGAAAAAAGATATTATCTTAAACAATTTTCTTCCTTGTTTAAATGTGTCTCATTTGTTATTTATTTTTTATATTTTTTTTCCTTGTTATCAGTACAAAAATATTAAGACATTATTTAAGAAATTTCTTAAAGTAGATGGCACAGACTAATTTTAATGTCCTGAAAGAGTTGCAAGATTGTGTTCGTGATCAGAATAAATGCAGCGAAACAAGAAAACTGTAAATTTTTAAAGAGCAGGAAAAGCTGACAATGCTGTGTGTGTCTGGAGGGAGTGTGATGTGGCGGTAATGCCGAAGTCACATAAAGACTGCTTGGAAAGACACGCGCAGAACCTCATGAGGAAGCCCACACCGTTTTCACATATAAATATAGAATAAAGTAGGTTGTGTGAAAGAGGATGAATAAAACACAGAGAGAAATAAAGGATATGAGAAAGTAAGTTTCGATCCAGAGACCCTTCTCTCATTGGCATCAGCTATACTGAAACAATGAAGAAACTAAAGGAATTATTCCACCCATGTGTCTGACACAGGCTTTGTAAGTGCTTCTGTTTTCTGCCTACTTACCCTGTCATCCTTCACTCCCGATTTCAAAAACATCTTTGTGTGTGGTCTCAATTGTGGAGGAGTTTGTCATGCCATACTTCACATAGCCCAGTGAATAATGTGTTGGTGTGTGTGTTTATATGCAAAAGTGTGACATCTCTCTATAAATGTCCTTTCTAAGTTAAAACTGATCAATATTAACTTTGACAGAAATAATGCATGATCTGTTTTTAAAGGACCTGTTCTATAATCTTGTAAAGTGGCAGAGCCGGTGATCCTCTAAGGTCATGGTTCAATGTAAATGGATTGTTTTATAATTGCTGCATTAGTAGAGGAATAGACCACTGTAATAGGATTTGTCTCCTGGTGTAGAAGCTTCCAGTCATGCTGATTACTTAGAAGATAAAGCAGTGCTGTGGACACAATGGATTACGCGAGCTGTCATGAGAAATGTGGGCATGTGTGCTAAAGAGACACATGCATTTATCTACATAAAAAAAAAAAACATGGGCTTTGGTACAGGATTTGACAATAATGGTGTGGAATAGCCTAAAAACCAGCTACAATGAATTTCCATGCAGGGCCAAGTTGAAAAGCTATGTTGTTCCAGCATTACTAATATGAGGAGAGATCCCACTTGTCCACCTATCCGCATCACTAAAAATTGTCAAGTCATTATGTGATGTGAGTCACTTTGTCCCTTTATTTCAGTGGTTTGTGTCTTCGGTGTAAGTGTGTCTGAAGGGAATTGAGCTCTGCTTAGGTAGAGCTGGGCCATCATTACAGAATGGCTGTAGTCTGTGTTTAATGCTTGTGGGTAATGCAGCCTTCCTCAACTTTATTTGGGGTTAAATGTTACTTGAACCCTGTCGGGCCTCCTCTCACAAAACTCCTGCTTTTGTGCCTTGAGTTAAATCCTTATACGGTTGGCTCCCATTACCATACTTGTCAATGAACAGATTTTTAATTACAAGACATTTACACTACAGTACAAACATTTGGGGTCAGTAAGATTTTTTTAAATATTTTTCAAAAAATGTTTTATGCTCACCATGGCTGCATTAATTTAATCAAAATACAGTAAAAAGAGTAATATTACAATTTAAAATATTGAAAACTAAACAGTATTAGATATTTAGTTGCCTTCATTGTGAGGACCTGCCAACAGTTTTCTCTACCATGTAATTTAGTCTTCTCTGTAAGCATTACGGATTTATTTGACTGGATCATTTTTCATTTGAACTAATTTTAGGCTTTGGTTTACTTATGCATGTGTGCTAAGTTTAATAACATGTTGTCTATCTGTCTGTCTGTCTTTCCCTCTCTAGGAAACCTTTTCCAATTGGGGACAGAGTGACGTTCAGTGGTAAAGAATGTGTCTGTCAGCAGTGTTCCCTCAAGCTGGTTAATTCCAATGAGCCAATCAAAATCCACGGGCCCAGTCGTAAGTCCCATCCTTCAGTTTAAACATTTGCCAATTTGTTTGCATAACATGTGGTCCACATGTGTGTGTCTTTGTGCAGAGGCTAGATAGTAAATCAAATTAAATCACCACACCACACACTCAAAACAAAATTTTTTTTTTTTCTGTGTTTGTGTGAGCATGTTTGGATGTTCTCATTCACATTTCTCCATCTCTTGGGTGTTTTCAGTAGTCTGCTGTATATATAAATAATATATATATATATATATATATATATATATATATATATATATATATATATATATATATATATAGGGAACTAAAACCATCCAAATTATTTTATTTTATTTTTTCAAAGGCTTGGGAACTAAAACCGTCCTTATGGCAGTATTGACTTGCATGTCTCTGAGGGGAGACCCCTGTTCAACAGATTAGAGTGTGTGTACAGTAGCATATGGGTAAACAGGCAAAGTGCTGTGATGTTTTTATAAAGGCCAGAGGTGAAGATCATCTGAGTTTTGTGTCTATGTTTGCTCTTTGGTTGAACAAATGTAGGGAGTCTGACCATTTCTGGGTCATTTTTGTTGTTCAGTCTTTCCCATTATATACTATATAAAACATTTTTTATATATTTTTAAAGTTTTTTTTAAAGATGGAAATTATATTAGTTTGTAGGGATGCTCATCTCGGTGACAAACGACGTTCATTAACTGATTATTAACCGTTAACCGGCAAGATTATTTTAAATTAGAATTTAATTAAATTAGAAAGGATAAGTGTCTGTGACCTGTTAAAAATACTAACATTTGTTTTCCGGGGATTCATTTTACATGTGCAAAAAGTAGCAAACAACAGAACATGACGATTCACATGGTTATATCACATCACTTCTGCATGTGGAGAATATATATATATATATATATAGGCTATGTATAACGAATTAATAGTATATATATATATATATATATATATATATATATATATATATAGGCTATATATAACGAATAAATAGGCCTATATGAGAAACATATTTTTACTTAAATAATAAATTAAGAAAACGAAAGAAAAAACTGTGCAACAAGTAGCCTAGTATGCAGAGTTTCGGTTCATTGTTGTGCTGCGCAAAAGGAAACTAAGACAGAAGAAAACGGCATCCTATTTTTCTTTAGGCCTATTTTACAAAAGCGCAAAGATTTGTTTGTATTTTGAATGTACACAAATAAAAACTAAATCTAAAAGGAGTAGTTGCTTCCACTGTTAGAAGAATGATGAATCCATGCCGTTAAGCATGATGTTATGCAAAACATTTTTCATTATCATAATAAAATACAGTCAGTCAAACATATGGAAAAAACACACTGCTCAGTTTAAATATGTAGTAAAATCTGTGCCGTTAAGCATGATGTTATGCAAAACATTTTGTTTTACGTGGATATTGGAACGCTAGTGAAGTAGGCTTCATAATAAATAATATTTTGCCATTCAAATACATCGCGAATACGGAAACATTTGTTTTTGTCGAATAAGAGACCCAATGTTTCAGTTTCGTTTTAGCCTAAATTCATTTTGGCTTGTCGTTTATACAGCTATAGCTTCTTATATTTTTAATTCTTGTTCTTTTCTAAATAATGTTAAATTTAAAGGATTTGATGTGGAGTGAGGGGAACTAAAATAGCCTAGCTATTATTACAAAGTTTATTATAATGTTTGTAAACATTTCGTGTCAGCATTAGGCCTGAATGAAATAATAAAATGCGACTTAGACGCAACTTAAGTTTTTATTTTTCTCTAATAAAATGCTATTTTTTTATACACGTAGCGTATTTTAACCATGCAGCAAACCTTTTAAAATATTTTTATAAATTAGGCCTACTGAAAAATAAATAAATAAATGGCTTTTTTAAAACCGTTTAACTGATTGTAATAATCGGTCAAAATGCTTACGGTCGATTAACGGTTAGCTGGCTAAAATGAGCATCCCTATTAGTTAGTTTTCTTTTTATTACAACTAAGTCAACATAATAGTGAATCTTAAATAATTTCAATACTTTGATTACCATTTTTGCCATGCCGCCTGTACCTTCTAATATCAAAAACTGATTTAATATGAAATGCTCAATCCTTCTCTGAGCAATGGCTAACTTTAGCTTTTTATTTCCATCCTGTTAAGTTCCATCCTGTTTGAAATCCCCTTAATAGTCTTGGCATTGTGTTAATAATCAAATTTAAGTGCCTGAGCTTGACCAAATTAGGTTTTTCAAAGTCTGGCAAACCCTTATATAGAAATACCTATTTAAATAACAACAAAATCATATTCCGTTTTCAAAGCTGTTACAGGGAAATGGAGGAAAGAAATTGTTGGAATATAAGTGTTAAGATCTATCTCTGTGTAAAGATTGACCTGACTGATCATGAAGGTGAACTGAAGAAAGCTGAGCTCTGTTTCACGGTGCAAATACTCTAAACATAGCTGAACATCCTTCAAATAAAAACAAATGATGCACTGACCTTTCTGTTCTCAAAATCCTGTTACAGCCATATATCATATGCTGGCCTACCCTGCCTACACAGCTCAATAAAGTGTGTGTTTATTTCTGCTAACTTAACCTTAATATTGATTTATTGATTTGTATTTTATGTGTTTTTTATAAACCTGTCAAGGCTGACTGGACACAGGAAAGACTTTTAAACCTAAAGTCCATTATATAACCTCTCTTCTCATCCTTATGGCTCTTTTTAGACTGTGCAGGTTGTAAGGAGGAGATCAAACAGGGTCAATCTCTGTTGGCGTTAGAGAAACAGTGGCACGTCAGCTGCTTCAGGTGTCAGACCTGCGGCCTGGTCTTGACGGGAGAGTACATCAGCAAGTGAGTGAACACTCCTTCTGTTGACCTGCTGGCTTTCTTTCAGCCACACATTGTGTTGCACTAAGCAGCCTCTTTCTTGTTTTTGAAACCAGGTTAAGTCTGTTCATTTACTAAATATGTAATAACAAATTCCCTAAAATAGCCATTTGTATTATTTGTATACATGGATATAAAGTATGTGGATAAATATACAATTCAGAAGTTTGTGTGGACACTCTCTCACTGTATATACACTACCGTTCAAAAGTCATGTGGCAATAAAGACTTAGAGTAGTGGTGCTAAAAACATTTTTTTATATTAAAATACAAAATAGTTAATTTGAATAGTGATAAGAGTTCACAATATTACGGATTTATTGTATTTTTAATCAAATAAATGCAGGCTTGAGCATAAGAGACTTCTTTCAAAGACATTAAAAAGCCTTACGGACCCTAAACTTTTGAACGGTAACGTATATGCATATAAACTTTACTGATAAGCAGGTGCTCCTGTTGTAGACTTTTGTGACATTAATAGTAATAATAATAGAGTCACAGAGGTCCTGGTTTTTCCAGTTTTGTGAAGCCTATGCACCTGTATTTTATTTTTAGTAACAGTATAAGAATGTGTTTATTCATGTGAGTCTTAATTTGCATGCAGAGACGGCATTCCCTACTGTGAGTCAGACTACCATGCCCAGTTTGGGATAAAGTGTGAAACATGCGACAGATACATCAGTGGACGTGTGCTGGAGGTGAGTCTACATCCCACAACAGGGCCAGTGTCCAATGGACACACCCCTCCCCCCAAACCCAGACTCTCAGCCAGGAACCCCCAATACAGAAAAATTAGATCTGCCTATTATATTATACCTTACAATGCAATTTAAGAAATAAATACTTTTAATTAGCTAGGATGCATTAAATTGACCAAAATGACAGTAAAGTCATTTATAATTTAATTCTTGCTGTTCCTTTGAACTTCTATTCAGTAGAGTGCCGAAAAAATTCTGTCAGGGTTTTCACTTTCAATATTGATAATAAGAGACTTTCAAAAGCATAAAAAAATCAGCAACACTTTACTGAAAGCCTTTATTTATAATGCATTATAAATGGTTAATAGAGGGTATAATGCATTATGATTATTCATAATGTGCATCGTAATACATTA
The DNA here is from genome assembly GCF_018340385.1 of Cyprinus carpio. Classification (NCBI taxonomy): domain Eukaryota; kingdom Metazoa; phylum Chordata; class Actinopteri; order Cypriniformes; family Cyprinidae; genus Cyprinus; species Cyprinus carpio. Next base: position 18,656,654 of record NC_056610.1, read on the forward strand.
TATCTTGTTGAAAATAATTGTAAATGAATTTAAAATGAATAGAGTAACAATGAATTGATAAGTGTTATTATGTGCCGTATTTACTGTGGTTACAATTATTCATGATATTGCATGACTTTAAGTAACTTTTGAGTGGTAGTGTAGTGTTATTTATTAGAAATGTAATGAAAGTTTCATTTATGTCTACAGACCACCTGTAATACCTTTGTGGACTCCCTTTAGAGAACATTGAACTTGAGCAATTGACTCATTACTTATTCACATATACCATAGTAGTTCTTTGTGATGAGTGACTTGTCTTTGATTGCTATTGACTCTGAATTACCACAGAACTCTGCTGAATAGACTGCGATTACATTGAGTTATACCTGAAAAGAACATGAATTGATCCATCAAGCAGGCCAGGCAGGAAGCCTCCGTTATAAAAAGATCAAGGGCTAAGAATGAGGAGATGGATGAAGAAGCCCAGACAGACAGGGGAATAAAACCACCATTTGAAGCAATCTTCCCTCAGAAATACACACTCTTTTCTCTCTCACAACGCTTTCACCTTTTATGGTTAAGAGACAGCAAAAAATATACATTGGAGAGACTAGTAGAGGATAACACTTTGAGAGAATAAACAAGTGAGGACTATCACTGTTACTATTGCTTCTGATATTTATTTTTCTTGGTCTTCCTCCAAAAATATATATTGATTGTATGGTGTATATAATACTATTTATATTAGTATTAAAAAATGTAGTTGAAGTTTATTAAAATTTATTAAAAATGGATCAAAAAACATCAATAAACTTTAACACTAATTACCCAGTAATTAATCATTGAGTAAAAATAGAGAGAATTACTAGTGACAGAGCTAATGAAGAGCCAGTGGGTTGCCCTGCCTTTAGTTTTCTTCCCCTGTGGCTCGTTCTTCAGAGGAATGGCCTAATATTCTGGCCTTTGACGCCTTCTAAGCAAGAATGGTTATTTTGGCAGGCACCCTTTCTTTTGTTGACTTGCTATTTTCTGACACTCCCGAGTATGGTTGTAGAGTCATGGAGTTGGAGAGAGAGACAGAGAATGTGAGCGACTTTGAGTAATGTGACGGTCGCAGGGGAAGTGAAACATGATGAGGTAGTTTACATACAAATAAGAAAGGAGATAATTTGCCAGCCGAGACTTCCAAAGCTGATGAAGCTTAATGCTAATACACACACATTTGAAAAACATTTGAGTCAGACTGTGTACTCACACACACACTAACTCATTCCTGTTGCTCTGTTTTCTCTTATCCCAGTCTGAGTGGCTGGTGTGAAGTGCTCCATGTTCCAGCGAGAGCTCAAGTCAGGTTATTTATAGCTAGTGGGACACAGGCTGATTTATCTTTATCTGCCTGTTTGATTTGCACTCATTCCCCCTGGGAGACACCTAGTAATACCACATGCCTCTGAGCACTTAGAAACTGACAGCTCGCTGATTCCTGGAGCAGTGACAGCATGCACTATGTCTCGAGCTCATAAACTGGCCTTCTTTTGCCACCTGCTCTGTGCCTCCTCTCCAATATGCCTTTTTTCTCAGGGCTTCCTAATGAGACATTTGGTGTATTCACGATATTTGTCTATGAATAGCAACTGTCATACTAGTGTAAGAACTTACATATTTTTGAATACATAATGGTCAGTTATTTTGTTTGTCGTTGTTTTTCTGATGTAAATAGTTTTAAAGAAAGCCACAGAAGAATCAGTAATTGTGTCTCTTAGCAACTCACTGATAAAGACACTTGTTTTGTTCCTGAATAAATATGTGTTTTGATTAAATAGCTTGAGTGACCGATTCAATGACTCATTCATAAAAACAGTTACATTTGTGTTGTTAAATTAAAGGGATACTCCTCCCCAAAATGAAAACGTTGTCATTAATCACTTACCCCCATGTCGTTCCAAACCCGTAAAAGCTCCGTTCGTCTTCGGAACACAGTTTAAGATATTTTGGATGAAAACCGGGAGGCCTGTGACTGTCCCATAGACTGCCAAGTAAATAACAGTGTCAAGGTCCATAAAAGGTACTGTATGAAAGTCGTCGTCAGAATACTAAAAAAGCAATGAATGTCTTTATGAATGTGTCGTTTTGTTCCTGAATGAATCAGTGTTTTGAACAAATTGTAATAATGACTTTATTCAACAAATCCTTTGTCAACAGTCTCCTCTGTCTCTCCATATCACCGTGTGCTGTGTATGCTCTTCTGTATCATCCGCGCCACAAGGATGCATGTATTTAGCTTTGATTTGAATGAAAACAGTGCATCCTTGTGGCGTGGATGATACATGAGAGCATACGGAGCATACGGTAATATGGAGAGACACAGAGGAGTTGTTAGTCATTATTTTTGTTTTCTTAGCTTACAAAAAGTGTTCCCGTTGCTTCATATAACCCAGATTGCACGTCTGATGGCAGATGGAGTATTCTGACAATGACTTTCATACCTTTTCTGGACCTTGACACTGTTATTTACTTGACAGTCTATGGGACAGTCACAGGCCTCCCGGTTTTCATCCAAAATATTTTAAATTGTGTTCCGAAGACAAATGGAGCTTTTACGGGTTTGGAACGACATTGGGGTAAGTAATTAATGACAAAATTTTCATTTTGGAGTGGAGTATCCCTTTAAGACAGTCACATTTCATTCCTTAATGAATCGGTTTTGTATGAATCAATTTTTGAACAAATTGTTTAAGTGGCTCACTTGGTGATACATTCATAAAGACATTCATATGTTTTGTTCCTGAATGAATCAGTGTTTTGAACAAATTGTTTAAGTGGCTCACTTGGTGATTCATTCATAAAGACAGTCATATGTTTTGCTGCTGAATCATTACCATTTAATTTGTTTTGAACACATCGGTTGCGAGTAAGTGATTAAATGATTCAGTGTCTTGTTTACAAAGACAGTCACATGTGTTGTCGGATTTAAATGAGTTGACTAAATGATGTTTAGTTCTCAAATTAATCTGTATTTTTGAGCGAATCAGAACTGAGTCAATGATTCCAATCACTCACTTATAAAGAGAGTCACTTGTTGCCACCTACTGGTGCAACAACGTATATACAAACTGTGAAAAGTGCCAGTACTGTTATAGCAGCACTGTTGGAATGCTGCTTGACTAATTTTAAGGACATGTATTAACTGTTGTATAATATTAATTCTAATACATGAATCAATTTTTACACCATTCACTTGGGTGACATCTTCATTCTATCTAATTTGTCCCCATTCCTCAACCAGAACTCTAAACAAACAGTGAAAATGTTTTTAAAAAGTGTTTGTTCTCTCCAGTTCCATCAACAAGCTCATATTTTTTTAACTGGCCCAGGGGAACTATTCTCTCAATTACTGATTCTTGGCACTGAAGGATCTGCGTAAGCTTTAAATGTGTGTACGGTGAGCAAGAGAGTCATTAAACGTCTGTAGAGCTCAAATGAGTCTTGAGCAGTATTAAAATAGCAATAAAGGAGGAGTGCTCTGTTGCTTAGTATGGAGGACACTGTTGAGACAAGTATATGTTGACTGTGTTTATTGCGCTCATGATAATGGGTTTAACAGGTGGAGCATTTATGTGCTGTACATGTTACTTTAGAATATTTTAGAGCAACCTGCAATGTTTCTTAATCATTCTGTTTGTCCCTATCTTTCTCTGTCCAGGCTGGAGGGAAGCACTACCACCCCACTTGTGCTCGCTGTGCCCGGTGTCAGATGATGTTTACAGAAGGAGAGGAGATGTATCTCACAGGTGAGGAGAGGTTACAGGGGCCAACAGCCGGCACTTTCCATTAATAGGTTGCGAAATAGGACCTGAAACTATTCCAAATAAGGAAGTGATTTTGTTTTTCTTTTACAACAAATAGTCAGTGAAAGTTGCTTAACTTTCAGAAAATGGTGTTTGTCAACCTCAGGTGGTCAAACTACTTAATATTATGGAGGAGTTTGATTTTCTATTCATTTTTTATGAGCCTTGTAATTACCAAAATGTGGGAACATGTCTAACTATAGTTTAAAATGCTTTTAATAGATTTTTTTTTTTTTTCTTAAAAAAAAAAAATAAACATTACAAATATTTAAAAATGTAATAAAATGAGACCAACATTTTTAAAATTAATGGTAAACTTTATGGAATGAGATAATATCATAATCAAATGAGATTATATACTATACATTCAGTGACATACACTGAAGTAAGAGTATACAGCTAAGAGATTCTTTGGCTTTTTATTGCAGACTATTCTTGTGACCTTGTGAATGATGCTTTCACATGTGAGTGATTTAAAGGTTCTTTAAAAAGTAAGATACTCTAACAAAATTCTCAAATTACACTTAATTTAATCATGTGTATGTGTCATTCACAAGGTCATTCGAGTTCAAAAGTTCATCCTTGTGACATAGCAGATGAGCACTTTGCCTATAAAAGAGCTCTTTTACAATATTCCATGAGAATCTTTCAACATTAGCTTCATTTCCAGAACATCATGAACAATATGCAAGATTCATGTGGGAGATAAAGGCTGTAGTGAGAAGACTTTAATGAAGAAACTCCCCAAAGAGTCACAGAGGCTCATCTTGATCCATCTTAATGCCCCATTCAGTAGATTTCCTCTGTGAAACTGTGTGATCGCTCATATGACTTCCAGTGCTAGAGGCTGGTGGACATTAGAATGCACCGCAGGTCTTTTTCTGTGTTGGTCTGTTCTGTTTCACATTCAGCGCTGAGATGTGTAAGTGTGTTCCAGGCTAGTGAACACGCCTCGAGGTAAATGCATTTAAAAGTAAGCAGAGCCGGCCGTCAGCACATTACTATCATGCAAAAAAGAGAGAGGTACATTGGGAATGAGAAAGGGAGAGAATGAGCCAGCCAGCCAGAGACAGAGCATTGGATTAAAAACCCCATCAATCTGAAATTGAAAATACTACAGTTGAATGAATACACTCCGGCCTTTCTTCTCATAGAGTGATTATGTTAAATGTGTTTGCCTTATCCATCTGCTTCCAAATTTCAAACTCACCACTAAGGTCAGGAGGAATGTGATTGGCAGGCAGGTCTAAGATGCCAAACTGAATAAAATGTACAATAAAAATCTCAGTGCAACACCATTAGGTTCACATTTTTGTTTTCTGAAAAAAGCTATGGCGCCAGTGCCTACTCAAAAAATAATTTCAGTTTATAATATAAATCAGATTATGAATGTTGATTTAAATTTAGTATCAGTTTTCTATCTTACCAATCAAACGTTTGGGTTCAGTTAGATCTTTTAATGTTTTTGAACAAAGTCTCTTATTCTGAAGTCTGCATTTTCTTTTTGTCAGAAAATACAGTGAAACTGTAATATTTTGAAACATGTTGAAACCATTGTCCTGCTTAAGATATTGTGGAAACTGTCCTGATTTTTTTTTTAGGTTTCTTTGATGAACAGAACGTTGAAAAGAACAGCATTTATTTGAATTTTTTTGTTACTATGTAAAGTCATCTTAAAGTGTCTTGAATGAACACATGGCTGGATTATAAGTGTTGTGCATTGTATCTAACATTCTCCTCCTGTTTGTTTGGATGTGTTTCTCAGGTTCAGAGGTGTGGCATCCTGTGTGTAAACAAGCATCTCGAGCAGAGAGGAAACTGAGAGTAAATGTCTTTTTTTAACAGTTATACGAATTTCAAAATGCGTTCAGATCTCACTCTGAAGCTCGTCTGTTTTCTTGCTTTTTTCATTTTACAGCTCAGGCGCACATCAGAAACCTCCATCTCTCCGCCAGGCTCCAGCATTAGTTCACCCAGCAGAGTCATATGTGTAAGTCCAGTCTGAATGAAGACAACAGAGCTGTAAATTATACAAAATCAGAACATTAAATTTTGAAATGATGATAATTTTAGTCATTATTTTGATATAATGTGTTCATGTTCATTTTAGGCACAGGTTAAAGGGACAGTTCACCCAAAAATGAAAATTCAGTCAGTTATGTTGATCCAAACCTGTGTGACTGAATTTCTTTTGTGGAACACAAAAACATCAATTTACCAGAATCGATTATATAAATAATGACAGAACATCCATTTTTGAATGAACTGTTCTTTTATTGTTACAACGTTTGACTTACACTACCATTAAAAGTTTTGGGTCAGTAAGATTAAACAGATGAAACAGATTAAAAGTGACAGTAAAGGCTTTTATTATTTTATTATTCTTTATTACAAAAGATTTCTATTTCAAATAAATTTTGTTCTATATCTTTCTATTCTTTTTATTCATTTAAGGATCCTAAAAAAAGACAAAAATACTGATCAGCACAAGTTTTCAACCTTGATAATGATATGAAATGTTTATTGTGCAGCAAATAAGCATATTAAAAAAACAAATTTTCCCAAACAAAAATAAAATACAATTAAAAAAACATTAAAATTGAAAACATTTAAAATAAATAAAAAAAATTTTTCACAGTATTATAGTATTTTTGATCAAATAAATCCAGTCTGGTGAGTGTAAGAAGCTCTTTTAAGAGCATTAAAATCTTACGGAACCCAAACGCTGCAGTGGTAGTATAAAGTGCCATGGAGATTTCTGTAGTTTCTCTACAAGGCTATTGAAACACAAAAATTACAGGTTTGATTTCCAGTGAATGCACTGATTAAATGTGCATCTTTAAAATGTATAAATGTAAGTATTATTGGTTTGGACAGTTGACGCCTACTCGCATGTGACTTTTACCAACAAAAAGTGTCTTAGAAAATTTAAATCAATATATTGTTTTCTGTAAGTGAGTAAACAAGATGATTTTCACATCATTTAGAAAAAAAAAAATTCTAGGCTACAAGCTCCAGTTCTCAAAATTCCTGGGAACCAATTTTCTGTATGTGTTTTTATTGCCTTATTCAAGTGATTTAACATTTTTAGTTTTTCACTAACCACGCATAACATTTTTTTTCTCAAAAAAACACAATCATGTACATACATGCTGCTCACATATTATTATAGCCCAGTTTGGTGCTGATTACAGTGAGATTAGACTTTAGCCATTTAGATATTTATAAGAAACTGAAAAAAGCACAAATGTCAGGGCATGACAAAACTTCTCCAGGCCCCAAAAATACCCTTAGACTCCAGAGGGTTAAAATGTATAAATGTAAGTATTATTGGTCATTCCAAGATGGATGACTCTCGTGCTTGAGTTTATTGGCTTGTTCATAATGTGTTTGTGTGCGTTCTGCAGTGGTGCAGTCATTAACATCACATGTGGAAGTAAAGGCCGGCCCGAGTGTGTAACCTTTGTGCTGTGTGTGTGATTGATGTATGCATAACGCAGTGTAAGCATATGTGCTGTCAAGCCCTGCAGGTCCATACTCTGCTGAAGGTCAAGCGTGAGACTGTATAAGATTTAAATAGAAGCAAAACCTTCAAATACTATCTGGGGCTACTTGTAAATTAAGGCACTAAACTAAAAGTGTTAAAGCGATAGTTCACCCAAATATGAAAATGTGTCATCATTTACTCACCCTCATGTCATTCCAAATCAGTATGACTTTCTTTATTCTGCCGAACACAAAATAAGAAGCTTTGGAAAATGACATTTTTCTAAAAATCTAATCAGTTTTACCAAACAAAGTAAAGCAACAGGTTTGAAATGAAATGAGGGTAGGTAAACGATAATGGTTTTCATTTTTGGTTGCACTATCCCTTGGAATAGTATTTGGGTCATGTAGTTTATGCATCCAAAATAAAAACAGAACCTTTAGTTTGCATGTTAACAAAGGACTTTATACTCAATCCAAAAAAAAAAAGTCATAAGCAGTCTTATCAAATCCAATATGACATTTTTATAGCATTTATCTGCTGCTTTGCAGTTTCAATCATGAGCTCAATTGTATTCTAACAGCACTTGCTTTAAAGTGTGCCAACTGTGCCGCAGGCTTATTCCCACACTTAATTGTGTTGTTGATGTTGTCGTCGCCTCTCATCATTGCTGTTTTTTGCAGGCCTGCTCATTGGGTTTGACGTGTGAGTGTGTGTATCTGTCGTGTGTCCCTCTCCTCAGGCAAAAATGGAGAACGAGATCCTTGATTACAAAGACTTGGCAGCTCTGCCTAAGGTTAAAGCCATTTATGAAGTGCAGAGGCCAGACTTCTGGTCCTATGAGCCCAGTCACAGATACTGCTCCGATGACAGGCTAGAGCGTCTCAGCTATGGGGAGGTATACTGCCCTAGAGGACCACTAGAGCCACTCTGGGTCTACTTTCAGCATGTCTCCCCCTGTCGCCGGATCTACTGACCTGGTCCTAGCCGAGCTTAGCTTTGAGTTTCTCATTTATGTTGCATCCGTTGGCTGGCTGTATGCTTTTGTTTGCTGAAGCACTATGTTTGTGCCTTTCTCCCACTATTGATAGTGAATTTGGTTGAGCCACCTTGCTTTAGTTTGCTTTTAGAAAGCTCTCTGAAAAATGCTAGTGAATTATTTGATGTTGCTTAAAGGAATGGTTCACCTAAAAATGAAAAATAATAATAATAATTTACTCACCCTCATGTTCTTTCAAAACCGTATGATGATTGTTGAACACAAAAGGAGATGTTTAGTAGAATGTCAGTGCTGCTCTGGTTTTCACATTGAAGTAAACAGTAACCACAAACTCCTTAATTATTTTGTTTGTTGTAGATAGAAGGAAAATTATAGAGTTTGGAATGACATGAGAGTGAATAAATGACAAGATCTTCAATTTTGGGTGAACTATCTCTTGAATTTATGCTTGCTGAGTAGATAATGTTGAGTTTTATAATTTTGCAGGAGATTCAAAGTAGGTTGGTCTGATCACAGTGGCTCCTTCACCTCCGTCCCCTTTTCTCTTTTCACTTCCCTTACACATCAGATGTCATGGAGGAAGAGACTGAAGAGTTATCTCTGATTTACTTTTGTACTGACTTTCTCCTTTTTTTGTGTCCACAGTCCTTGGGCACGCTCTCCCCTTATTCTCAGGTAAAAGTTTTGACTTAAATTCACTTTAAGTCTAGGTGTCGACCGATTATCGGCGCCGATATATTAAGCATTTTTATGGTTATCAGTATTGGTCATTTTCAAAACCTATTTGCCGATAAAATAATTTAAAAGCATTTAAAGAAAGTTTTTGTCAGAGCTCTTGTTATTCTTATCTTTGACATTAATTTTAATACATATATATGCAGTATATCAGTTCAAAATATCGGTTATCGGTCTACTTGATCTGTAATAATGCTAAATGCATAAATTTAATAATCAGCATGACCCTGAAAAACACATACTGGTCAACTCCTAGATAAGTCAGCAGCTAACAGCAATACATTTTGCAAAAAAAAGTTATAAAATTAGAGATTCTCACAGTCATAGTAATGAATTATAACATTTTATGTGACTAGGACATGTATGACAGTATGGACATAAGGATGAGAAGATCCTCCAGTCCGGGGTACATAGACTCCCCCACCTACAGCAGACAGGGCATGTCTCCCATCATGCCCCGCTCTCCACAGCACTACTACAGATATGGTGAGTCCCTTCTGCTGAGCAGTACAATAACAAAAAATGCACTCTCATCCCTGATATATGGGATGCTGGTGTAACCAGCTTTCAGCTTCATCAGAAAACTATGCAAGTTGACCAGCATGTGTTGCTGGTAAACAACATGGATAGTGGACCAGCTCTAACCAGCTTGAACCAGCATACTAGTTTAAGCTGGTCTTTTCAGCAGGAATGGCTTGAGAACTATACTGAATATGCAGTATATTGGGAAATATACTATATATTTATTGCTTTGCCTTCTTTATACATTTTATAAAGTGTGGTTTCCAGTTGCATAGCAAACTCTCAGAAAAAAAGGTACAAAAACTTTAATTGGGGCAGTACCCTTGCAAAATGTACATTTTAGATACTTATGTACATTTAAGGTATGGTTATGCAGCCTTTAGGGGTAAATATGGTAAAAAGGAGTACCTTTTGAAACGGTACAACCCCAGTGACAGCTTTTGTACCCTTTGTAGAGTGTAGTGACTGATAATGATTTTAAAGTCAACATGAATTGTGACTTCTTTAGAAGTAAAATGGGACATTCAGTGACAAAAAGAGAAAGGACCAGGGTATAATTTTAGTATTATTTGCATACTATTATATTTAATTATATTTTTGAAGTAGCTTTTATTTTTATATTTTTAGTTTTTATTTTCATTTTAGTAATTTTTTTATGTTTTTATTTTTTTCATTTTATAATTATTATTTTTGTATTTCTATTTAGCTTCATTTCATTTATTTTTATTTTGCTTGTAGCTTTTTATTGCTTTTCGTGCTTTATTTTTCAGATGTTTCAGTTTTCACTTGTTTCTTCATTTTTGTTTTATTTAAATTAATGAAACCATTTTTAATAGTTTTAGTTAACAGTACCCACACTGGGAAGGACAGGACTTTATCTATCTGGAATTGATTGCATCTTTAAGTTGTGATGTCACCCAAAAAGTTAGAAAATTTTGATGAATTACATTTTTTTAAATGATGAGAATGTGATGAATTATTTACAGTAAGACCACAATAAGAGATTTCATGTTGACTTGAATCAAAATAAGCTATATAGGCTTTTCATGTGGGATATGTTCTTGCCATTCCACCCACCTCCTATGCACCCCTCTGTCTGGCACAGTATGTCTTTTCTTCTGTTTTGAAATGCATACTGTCCCTGCCTGGCTAATCTTGGATCATTGATCTGATGATCACCGGTGTGATGATTGAGTGTGTGTAGTTAGGCCACACAGGACGTGTGCACTCATGCTCTGGTTCTGTTACTGTCATTGGCTTGGGGCTTGCTGCAGGCACTGAGAGTGGCAGAAGTTCACCCTATTACAATCAGCTAGATGCCCGGTCCAGCACGCCCACCACAAACCAAGCTCCTAAGCATTTCCATGTGCCAGGTAGGCCAGGCCTCTACATTCACCTCATTGGCTGCTGTCATCACTTTCATATTCATCCAGCAGTATATTTGACTATAAATTAAAGTCTTGTTAATGAATCAAAGTCCCTGTAACTGTTGACTCTGTCTATACTATACATCTATAGTATGGCTCTACTCTATTTTTGTGGTCTCTTCAACTGTTCCACTCTCCTCTACCTTACCCTAAAGGTCCCTGGAATCCTGAAGAAGAAGAACAAAAAAGCATATCCTGCCCCGTGCTTTCTTCTGCCTGTCACTTACATCTCCTCCGTGTTTTATTTCTAATCTCTCCTTATCTTCTCAGCCACAGGGGAGCCCAATATCTACAGGAAGCCTCCCATCTATAAGAGACATGGTATAGTGTGCTCCGCCTGCCCCGGCCTGTTTTCCCTCACGCTCAGTCCTGAGGCTGTGTGGGCTCATGGGAAAGATGTGTCTGATTAGTGTTAGTGTCCTCCATAGCTGACCTCCAGCAGACCCTTTAGTCTAAAAGCCTTTATGAGAAGTAGAGAGCAAATGAGGAAGAAGAACGCTTTATATTAAAATTCAGAGTGCTTTCCGTTCCTTGCATGACAGAAGAATGTAGAACTGGCACGAACGCATCCTTGCTTCTTAAAGGAGGGTGATGAAAAAAGGATGAGGCTTGCTAAGGCATGATTAAAGCTTGCCGTGTCCCCCCTGTGCTTTAGATTTACTGGGAAGTGGTCACATTAGATGCCACCGAGAAGCACCACTGAACGGCAAGTTAAGATCAACCCTGTTGAGAAGCCCCTGTTAGGAAGGCAAACCTGTTTAAGCATGAATTGAGCGAGTGTGAAAGCCTAAACATCCTACAGAGGTTCACACAGTTCAAATGGCAGCTGTATTGTTTCTCTGGCAGCTGATAACATATTAAATGTTGCATTTTATGTACTTTAGGGACTAGGAAGTCCCTAGAATGCTTCTTTTAGTTATTGGTGGCGGATCATTGATAGATGGTTGTTTATGTGGATAACTCTGTCTGTTCATTCATAAAATTACAATCTCACAACTTTTTGTCAAGTACATTAGTTAGTATGTCTTCAAAATGTCATGAACTCTAACCCCTTTAACTCAACAATAGCAATAGTACATCTTTCCCCTAACTGCATGTGTCTTTGTGTGTATTTATATGTGTATATACTGTATATATATGTGTGTGAGTGTGCATTACAGGCTTGTGCCATTTTCAGTAGGATTAATTATTATGCTTATTTTTGACAACAAAATGATAAATAATATAAATATACCAGATATATTATAAAGATGATAAAGTGGGTTTATGGGTAATAAAGACATTCGGATTTCGTCTGGGCTCAACAGTTTAGATTTTTTGCCATGCCAACGTTTTCAAGCCACCAGAGGTATTACAAATAACAAAAATAACAAAAACAAACAACTTTTTACGTACAACAAGTAAAACAATTCAATAAATCATAACTTAATCAGATTACTTTTTTCGTGCAACCAGTAAAGTAATGCAATACTTTGTTTTCCCATTTATTCACTGACACCTTATTAATTTCTTCACTTTTAGTGTGAAAGGGCCCTTACAATTGCCAAAAATATAACTTTAGGCTTTTTTGTTGTTATTGTTAAAAACAAATATGCATGCCCAGCCCAGATGACAAAGTAACCCAAAAGCAACATAATCCAATACTTTTCATAAAAAACTAACGCAATTAGTTACGTTTTATGGAGTAATGCAATATTGTATTGCATTACTTTTAAAACTGATTTTCTCCAACACTGATAATTATAATTATAATAAATTAAATGTTTTATGTTGGCAAATATCAAAAGACAAATTTTCACAGCAATCAGCTGGCTTGAAACTATCTTCTGTTGAGTCCTGTAATACATATCTATAGGTCGAGATCATAGACTCTGTAAAAACATGGATGTAGTGTCCGTGACATCACCTGTAGATTCCTGAAGAGCTTTTTTGAAGCGCAAAGTGGGCGGAGCGGGCCGTCGCCATCTTGGCAGCGCGTTACCGCGCGTAACTCCCAGATAATCGGAAATGGGCAAAAGGGCGGGAGCTGGTTGTTGAAGCCACGCTCACCTAGCTCGACGACAGTGTCAGCAGCGGCAATCCACCTGTCACTCAAGTGGCCACTCCCTTAATTATGCAGAACTTTAAGGCTTAATAAAATTTAAACGGAAGAGTTTTACCCCCCTCACAGTTGTCATGAAGAGCAAAATTATCTATATAGACCAAAATCATTTTTTGAGCCAGGCTGTAAACATGTTTTTTTTTTTTCTGCTGTAAAGTTGGGCATTTTAACATGGGGAGTCTATGGGATTGACTCCCTTTTGCAGCCAGCCTCTATCAACAATTTCATTAGAAGAAATTGTGAAATGGCTTTAAATGTGTTATGAATGTGCAAAATTGTATTTTCTTTAGGAGAAATTGTGAAATGGTTTTAAATGTGTTATGAATGTGCAAAATTGTTTGTTCCAATATTTCAGACATTTTCTGTTCAGTTCTGACCCTTTTTGATGGATAAATCTGTGAAATCTAAGTATGCTAAATGGTGTTAAATGGAATAGGGCATGCTAGACATTTATTGGTTTCTGACAGCATCAAATTAGCTAAAATGTTTAAAAGACAAGCACACAGGGTGCAGGGGATTATAGAACTTTGTGAATTATGGCTGTTTGAGTTCTTCAAAGCTTCTGGCAGAGATTCTGTGTAGGCCTGCCAATTAGCATGGACAGTACACAACAACAGAGATCTAGAGTGCATAAGGGAGATGAATTAGTTTCAGAGTTTTGCACAGAGCTGCACAAATGCTGCAGATTTATTTACTGGCCAGTTCAGATACTTACACAGTTTATCAAGTTATGCCTAAGAAAGGTCAGAACCATCTCTGAGAGCCTGTTGGCTCAGTTTACATTTTGTGAAGTCGAGTGTGTGTTTATGTTTATCCTCGTGTCACAAGCCTGTAATGAGCACTTCACAAGGAATATTTTGCTACCCATATGGTGGATCTGCATGTGTAAGTGAAAAGTGCTATATTGTTGTAGATATCTAGCTGTGTTTCTGCAAAAGACTCACGAATACAGTAGTATTGTAATGCAGATCATTTGCTTCTCTGCCATATGGGTACCAAACTTAAAATCTCACTAAAGACTCTATGGGATGCAAATATTTCTTCCCTTATTCTTTTTTCCCTGTTTTTCCCCCTCACCACCTTAAATACAAAATTCCCTCCACCTCTACTTTCCTCGGTCACCATTCACTCTGTAAGTATTCTCTCTCCCCGTGCACATCTGTCTGTCTGCGTTTTGGGTTGTGTGTTTGTTTCGGTTGATCTCTAGTCCCTCACTTGCATTCGGTCTCTCATCCCTGTGAAGTCTTTTCCATTAGGGATTGTTAATATTCTGCTTCTGTATTTGTGTTGAATCTTCTTGTGTGTGTTTTAAATGGATGGGAGACAAATGCTTTATTTAGCATGTTTTGCTTTAGCATTGAAGGCAATTTATCAATATCCATGTCGTTTCTAATAATACAAAGAGTTTTAAAGTGTTTTCTGTGCTTATTCAATATCTCATTTATATGAATACAGATGCTTTATATTGAGTGTTGTGGATTGTGTTAAAGTCATTTCCCTCTGGGCTGTTATATGTCAGCGTTGTAGCTCCTTTCTTTCTTTATTTCGGATGCCCCCTTAACACCTAGCATTAGCATTAGCTAGGTTGAGTTCACAAAGCATCTTGGGTGTACTTACAGCTGGTTTTTGATGTGGATCGTGCGATCACTGGAAACGCATACTAATGTTAGATGTAAAGGGGGCCTGATTGTACCGCTATGTGCTGTTATTTCACAAGCTTTTTCCAAAGATGTGATCCTGAAATTCTTTCCCCACAGACAATCACTGCAATCCAGCAACTAAGAGCAAGACCAGTGAGGACATTGTCCAATCTTCCAAGTTCCTATCAGCCTACTCACCTGAACACTACCAGCACTCAGAGTCTGATTACTACCATTACACCAGCTCTCCTAAATGTAAGTGATGAATGTATTTATAATGTCCTATGCATTCAGTTCACTGGCATCACAGCACTTCCCTGTCCTTTACACCAGCCACAATCATTCTAAACATTTCCACATACAGGGATGCCAGTAAAGATCATCTAGTCTCTGAATGTAGAAACGGTCAGTGTGACTAGAATATATTTAGCATGTCATAAAAATAAAGTATTTGCTACATGTTGTTGATAATCAAGTGTACAGTCTTTAATATATTTATGCAATAAGAAAGCACTGGAGATCGTAGAAGCAAATGCAACACACAGAACAGGTGTGGAGAACTAACTACCATCTTACAGACAAGAAACTAAGAAACAGAGCCAAACGGGAACAAGGAAAACCAAAATGCGATGAAACTAAACCAGGACCGTAAGAGTATTATATTGCAGTGCAGTTCATTTTCCTATTGAGCAGTCCCTAATGCACTGTAGTGATTTAATACAATTTGTTTAAACCTGTTTCCACTAAATTATGCTTTATAAATACCCGATAAAACTAGACTTGTCAAGAACATTTAAACAAACACAACACCATTCATTTACTAAAAGCAGAATAATACAGAAGCTGTCATGAAATATGAGATATTCTAATATGCTTAAAGTGATTAATATTAACAAGGGAAGAAGGCAGTTTTGGATTTTGTTGTGTCCCAGGGTTCTTTTATATTTATTTTTGCATCATCAATATTCAATTACATTTTCCAATTGGGACAAGAGCTGTATTTTATTAGCTGTGTTATATCCCATTAATGTGTTTGACCAAATGATGACAGGTGGGTGCAGTTTCTGAGATCAAAAGGTATCTTACTTCCTTCAGATTTTTTTTTTTTTTGGCTTTTTTTCTGATTTGCAGATTAGAAGTATGAAAGTTTAAAATTTAATAAGAGATTGCATATATATTTCATAGCATATTTTTGCTGCCATTCAAGATACACACTGTGCATTTCCCTTTAGATGCTATTGTTGTTTTTTTCATCAAGACTCATTATTTCCTCTTTCCAACACTTGCTTTCTTTCTCAATTTCTTTTCCCTCTCAGCTTTACGTGCTCCTCGGAGAAGGTACTCATCAGGTGGAGAAGAGGATGGCTGGAGTCACGGCCTTCAAAGAGTAAGCACCCTGTCTCTTTATTTTCACAATGCCCTCTAACCAGCAATTAAACTTGTGTTAATTGGATAATGAGATAAAACTTGCCTGGTTTTCATTATCAGCGATCAGTCATCAAGTTACATCCCATCTGTCTACATTTAACCATGTTTGAAATCTAGCCAATAAGTGTCAAGTACTGATCACTCTTACTATGGCATGATGCTCACTCATTATTTCTTTTGTTTCTTTCTGTTTGCTTCATTTCTCTGCATCTCAGATTCAGGGTGGTATCGGTAGGATGATCCTGAAGGAGGAGATGAAAGCCCGCTCCGGTTCCTATGACAACGACCCCTGGGGCAGCGCACGGAACTCTCGCAGTGGGAGCAGGGAGTTGTTGCACAGCATGGGCCACAACAACACCGTTAACGGCTGTAAGTGCTCCACTAGAGCTGCTGTATGACGGCGGATTACAGAGATGTGTGTTCGGAGGGGGTTGCTGTAGGGTCATCAAAACCAGAGCATTGCAGATCACATTGGTCACTGCATTTGATCCTTCAAAGCCAAACCTACTGTTTGTATTTATCTAAGACCACCTTTTCCCTTCCCACAATCTCCTCTGGGGAAGATGCATGACGGCAACAGGTGCGGTGGGGTGTTGACTGCATGCAGCATGGGAGTTGCTTTGCCTGCGTTCAGTATGGAGTATTCATTTTTCAGTGTAGAGCGGTGTGGTCAATGAAGATGTGGCACTGAGCCATCTTATTAAGGCAGTGGAGCTATGGAACGCTTTAGAGTGAAGGCAGGCTTGAGTCAATGGTGACACAGCCAGCATATGCTGCTGATACAGGACTGTGATGCTGGGACAGGGAATTCTGAGGATTTCAGGAATAGTGCAGACACAGCAAAAAATAAAAAATATTACAACACTACAGCGATGCAGTGCCATGCACCTGTTCTTGTTCTGTCTCTCTTTTTTTTTTCCCCACAAACACACACTTCTCTCTGTTGATGTTTCACTTATTTTAGCACTTTGTACTATATGTCTGACACCCTAATATTTTAGTATATGCATGGTGTGTGTATGTATGTAGGCCGATGCGATACGCATCTCGATGCATAGCCTACAATATATTAAAGATACATATGAAGCAGCTACCAATGCAATTCATACGATTCACCCCTTTTATGGTGCAGTGCGATCCGATTTTGGTTCAATTCACCACAACGCGATTCAATGCAATACGATGCAATTTAAAAAAATATATGATTCTATGCAATTCAGTATAGTACAAATAGTTAGCTTTTATTTCTTTGGTTCAGATAGACAGCAAATTATAAATTAACTTAAGTGCCTTCTGACTTCTAACGCCTCAGTAGTGTTGATACGTCATATTCACGTATGTAGCAGCAGTGGTGATGAGAGAACGTGATTGAAAAATCAATCTACATATAAAATATTGGTAATAAATTACTGGTCACTTACTAAATAAAAGTATAGCACATCTACTAATATATATATATATATATATATATATATATATATATATATATATATATATATATATATATATATATATATATATATATATATATATATATATAAATCGTTTCTTACTGATGCAAATATATTAGAAACGATGCATTGCGATCAGGCAAATGTCAACTTGTATCTGATGCACACTTTTTTTAAACTGATGCATTGCATTATTAACTTATATGCCGATGCACCGTTGCACATGTTTTTTTTTTTTCTTTAGACAAAATAGAATAGAATTTTAATATCAGCTATTTATCAGTTATTGTCCATAACTTTAAAATAATTAGTTGTTTATCTGTACTGGCCAAAATTTTAATATCAGTGCATCCCTATATATATATAAGTAAATAATGTTTACATTATCATTGCATCGTAGTGAAATATTTTCTATATTTATTTGATAAATGGGGTTGGTAATCGTATCTGTTTTTACTTAACAACTTTCTTACATTACAACCCACCTTCCATTCCTCTTTTTTTCTCTCATTTTTCCTTTTCCTCTTTCTCCATTCCTTCTCATGTGCATGTGAGCGGGCTGCTCTCCTTAATTCTATTTCTGTGTATCTCATGGGGAAGTGCATGAAGCATCTGGAATTTTCCCTTCATCCCCTCCCTCTCTTTAGTTCCCTGTTTTTCTCCCCTTTCGGTACATGGATCTGGCTTCACTATTCCTGCTTCGCCCTCCCCCATATCCATCGCTACTCTTCACAATGCTTGGTGCAGCCCATGCTGGTGTCCCATGTCTTCTTTTATTCATGAATAGAAATGGGTGGTATTTACTGCACAGCACATGAAATAGATCAAGGGGAAGTCTGGGAGTGACACTGAAGAGCCAAATTATACAACTGAGTTAGTACACTGGATTACAGTGGTGGCATCCTGGCAGGTTTAGACAGACAGGTAATAAACTAATGCTGCTGATGATCAAACACTCTCACACAGTAAGACAGATTGTGGGTAAGAGTTTTCAGAGATAAATTAACATTTAGCCAGAAAGTTGGGACTGTGGATGTTCATTATGATCTTGTGTAGCCAGGAGGAAAAGGAAGCAACTTCTGTCTTTATATTTAATCTCATATTTCATTTATATATAAATTAAATACAAATCAAATACACTACAGGTCAAAAGTTCATTTTTATTCATTTATTTAATTTTGTTTAATATGTTTATTTTCTGAAAAATGTCATACTTTTATTCAGCGAGGATTAAATTGATCAGGATTAAAGTATTAATTGAATTAACTAAATAGATCCGGATAATGTCCTGGCATAAAATGCAATGCATAATTCAAAATATAGTTTCTTGTTTCCCTTGCTTTCTTCTTTTTCTTTTTTTTTTCTTTTCTTTTTCTTTACACTGCCATGGCTTTTTTTTTCTTTTTTTTTCATTCACCAGCATTCTTCAGGTTCATTGAGCACTTTGATGTGCCGTGTTTTAGTGTGGCTGGTGAGCAGCTTGCTCTCTCCTTTATTTGTTAACAGTTTTGAGCCTTTTCCACTGGTTCTTTCAGTGGTCCATAAACTCAGGGGACTCAGTGGTCTGACCCGATGGCAGACATACAGTAGAAGCCTCAGTATCGGTCTAAACTGCAACATGTTATGTACCAGTAACTGCATATTTAGCTCATTCCACACTATGCGCATTACAGTTAGTTTAAGGGGAAATGTTTCTTATAGTGTACTGCTATTGCTTTATTTTACCCAAATTAATGATTTGCATTTATGGTTTACATAGAATTAATTTTCAGATTACCGAAGGAATTATAATGTTCCTTTCTCTTTCCTTCAGCTCCTCGTACAAACTTTGCGGCGGAGAATGGTGAATAAAAAATAAAAATATTTAACTTTAACAGCTGGGTGCTCATATGTTGTAGTATTAAGTTTTATTATTTACGTTTGGAAGCTTCTAAGCTTTTTAGAACCTGAAGATCATAGAGAAAACCATAAACTCCTGAGAATTGCTGGGTGCTCATATTATATAATCAACATAAATAATTATCAAAATCTTTTAACCAAAGATTAAAACCCAATATGAAGTCTGTATCTAATTTGTTTTGGATAAAAGTTCTGCATAAATAAAAGAACATAAATATTTGCAGTGTTGTCAACACAGATCCAAGCCTGGTCACTAGCGCCCTCTTCTGTGCACTCATGGAAAGGCAGTCAAAATTTAACAAACTTATTCTCATATACTGAGTTTGTTTTAAACATTCATGTTTATTGTCCTTTCTTATTACTTTAGACTACATATCCAAGTCAGCATCTTTGCCCGGATATGGCAGGAATGGATTGCAACGGGTAAGTTTATCTGAAAAATAAAAAGTAAAACAAATTTCACTCATAATTTGCTAGTAAATTTACAAACAGTTACAAAGAAATGGCAAGTAACACATTGAATTAAACATGAAATGACCATTGACAACTTCCATTTTTGTAAAGCACACCTGCATTTATGTAACTACAAATACTACAGTATGTCTTGAATATTTTGTTTATTGCTTGTTTGTTTTGTTTTTTATATTTGTTTTAATGCTCAGTAACTGGACAGACACAGCAGTAAAAGCAGATGGGTTGGAAATGTCAATTAAAACTTTATCCACAATTTGTTTGCCTGTTTATTTGTTTTCCAGCCACAAAGTGCAGACTACTATCAGTATGACTGTGGCAGTGAAGTCAACTGGGGAATCAGAGGTAAGTAAATTACACTTTTTTTTTTAAGGAGCATATTTAAGAAATTATTTGTACAAAAATTTGTTCTGACTTTAAAAGCTTTTTTTTTTTTTTTTCAACAGAGTACAAGGTAAGGACGATGGTTTAGCATTACCAGAGGGTTAAAGGGGGCCGAGAGGGACACTAAAACATCCTGATACAGAGGCACCTCTGAAACATTAGCCCACTGTCTTCTCCAGAGGAAAGCCCAGATTTACAGTATGTCAGTCTAATGAACCCTGATGGGTCAAAGCAACGTCCTGCTGGTCAAAGCATGTGGAAACTAGAGGATGGAGAAATTAGTGCTTCCAGGTCATAAGGCCACTGTGTCCTTCCCCAGCTGGCCCTTAGTGAGTTGGAGACTGCAGGGGCCGTGGAGAGGGCAGGGGTTTGTCTGGCCCCTTTGCTCCTGGTTGGTCAAGAACTATATTGTTCTGCTTGGTGCTGCTTCCTGTCTCGGTTACAGCTACTGTGCCAGAGGCTCTGTGATTTCCTTTCACTTTTTCAACTATAAGTGAGAGGAAAAGGAGGTCCACCAGTGCACAGCCTGCTCTGAGAACAATGCTTAGCTTTCCATTACCAATCTATAAAGGAAAGTTTCAGTCAGGACAATTACTTGTAAATCAATAAATATGAGTTTCAGTGTTTATGTAGTTTAAAGTTTACAATGAAATCCACTGCTAACTTTTGTTGCAGATCTACCCATATGAAGCACTTATTGTGACCACTAGGGGGCGTAACAGGTTGCCAAAGGATGTAGACCGGTCTAGATTGGAGGTAAACCCTTTATGATATTATTACAATATGTTTGGGGTCAGCAAGATTATTGTTTGAAAGAAAATAATACTTTATATATTTACTACCTGATAAATTATCACTATTCAGCAAGGATGCATTAACTTGATCAAAAGTGACAATAAAGAAATTTACAATGTTACAAAAAGCTTTCTATTTCAAATAAATTTGGTTCTTTCACAAAGAAATTTCTTTTTAAAATATATATTTTTTTTTACAATTATTTTACATTGTCATATTTCTCAGTACCGTTTTACTGTATTTTTTATTAAATAATTGTAGCTTTGGTGAGCATAAGAGAACATCTATCTATCTATCTGTCTGTCTATCTATCCCTCTCTCTCTCTCTCTCTCTCTCTCTCTGAATATTTAATAATTGCTGAGTAGTATGTTTCCTTGAAATTTTAGCGGCATCTTTCCCCGGAGGAGTTCTATGAGGTGTTTGGGATGACGATGGTGGAGTTTGACCGTCTGGCGCTGTGGAAGAGGAACGAGATGAAGAAACAAGCCCGGCTGTTCTAGTGTTCCTGTCCCACACATACACACACACACACACACACACACACACACACACACACACACAGAGAGAGAGAGACCTGAATACCTGTTCCAGTCTAACTAAACAAACACATCCTGTGTCTCAGACACATAGTCATGCCTGGACTGTACCTAGAAATTGTGCAACTGTTCATTGTGACAGAGGCATATAAATGATCAGACAGGCTAGACTATCTGACAAAGGAAGACAAAAATAAATAACATAATACACAGAATGGTGGGAACATTTTAGTTTTTACTTGAGTGTAAAGTGAACACATTTTATTTTGTTTCTGAATGACAAAACTAAGGAATCAGGAATTGTAAGGATTTTGAATTTTGCCTTATGTTCTTTATTAATTTATGCACCAGCAAAGTAAGTGAACAGAATGTAAATACAATTAATACAACTTTAATGGGAGTGGATGAAACATCTTATGTCATCCATCAAGTACATTATTAAGTAATATTTAATTTTAAAGGTTATAAAATAATATTTTTCAATCCTTTTATTTCACTGTTATTCAAGGACTACATAAGCTTAGATGGGCTGACATAAGCGATGATTTGCTTGACAATGAATACCAAAGTCTGACTGTTATTTGTGAAGTTAGCAGATGAAATTGAGCACTGCGGTGCTGTACGTTGTTCAGGTCATTTCCAAGGAGTAACAAATACTGAATGTACACTTTTCTCACAAGAAGACTTTAGGATTATTAGACTAATACTGATGAAACATACATTGTATATTGTGATGGTAGAACTACATATGGCTTGTGTCTTATACAGATGAAGACAAAACAGATAAGAATTAAGGTGCAATGTTTTTTTTTTTCTTTCTTTCTTTCTTTTTTTTTTTTTTTTTGAAATGTTATGCTCTTAAAAACAAAGAGATCGGTTGGTTAGGATAGCACAGTTTACTTTCATCACTCCTTTTAGGATGGATCAGGAAATGCTGTGATACCTTAAGTGGGTTAATTATATTTTGGGGTCATTGCCAGGGTGATTATGTCACCTGATTTGGTAATAAATTGAATGCCGAGGAAGTAAACATGGATTGCAAGACCAATGACAGGGATAACTTGTTCACACTCACATATTACTTGATGGAAGAAAAAAAAAATACATTATCACACCACTGAAGCAAGTGACATATAACAAACTGTAACCTTGATTAGGACCTAACAGTAACCGTGAGGTCTTTCATGCCAAGGGATACTGACAGTAGTTTTTGTACCTCACTGACAAACAGGTGAAACCATCATGTTTTCTGCCTTTGTGTGTAGTGTTTACAACCTGTTTGCCCATAGATTGTTATGAAGTGTTCTATTAATTTCATAGTGAAGGAAGAGAGCTAGAGTATAACCATATTTTTGATTCTCTCTTTTTTTAATCACTACTGCTACCTTCCTAACTTTATTTATCTGTCAGTTTCAACAGACTATGTACATCTTATATTGCAATAAAAGTTTGTTTTCTTCTGTAAAACTGTTTTTGTGTGATGAATGGCATCTGTAGATATTTGGGGCAGGCTGTCATCAAACCCCGTCAGAGGGAGCATTAGGACCCAGCAGGATAATGGAGGGAAGTCTGTCTCTGTTACTTCATTGAGAATCTTTCAATGCAGATAGTGTCTGTCACTTAAGTACATAACATCGATGGGTGCACGGGCTGCAATGTGTGTTTCCAACAAGTCGAAGAGTTTTGTTTGATTCTTTTGTTATGGAAATTAACAGCAAACGTGAGTAAAATTACATCAAATAATCATTCACAAATTATTGCATGGAAAGTATATTTACCGAAACTAACAGAAACCTAATGACGCTAGATAAACTTAGACTGTTAGTTTTGGATAGGATTTGTTTACTTGTCATCTTATGCATTGCCGCGACTGCTCTTGTTGTTTCACACAGACTATGTAACAATGATTTGAAAGCGCAGATAAACAGTTAAATCCACTTTTTTATTTGCTATTTGAGTTGCACTGCACTAAACGCGTCCCTGTTTCCATATTAGCGATGTTCGAATCGTGAACGAATCGTTCTTTTGAGTCGGATCTGTTGAATCAATTGAACCAGTTCACTAAACCAAACTGAACGATTCATTTATTAATCGAACTGAATCGGTTCGAGCGGTCTTGAGTCGATGTAACTGACTGTTTTAAACCCCTTTATCGGATGTGTACAATTCATGATGAGGGCTAACAGTAAAAGCATTTCGAATGAACCGAGGATTTGACTGATGGGGCGAAAATATGTTACTTATTAATATAATAGTCGAAAACAAGCTGAAAAAAAATATTGACTTAATAATGCATGATGACACGTCATGACATATACTTACTGAATTGCTGAATCGGTTTCCAAACGATTCGCTGTAACGCATTATACTAAAGAACCTATTCGTGGTTATCAGTCGGATATCCTTAACTCTTCCCATCAGCTCTCCTGCAGTGTTACACATAGAGATCTTCTGTATACGATCTAACTTACTTCTCTCATGTGATGTTTCTCATCATTTTCAACAAGAATTTTCAGTTTTCAACTTAACATTAATCTATTTCATGCAGACCCTCAACTTCAAACGATCAGAAGAAACTATACACCTGGAACATAATCCTGCTGTGGGTGGCATAGTGATTCAGAGGCTTGTAGCAAGGTTTACTTTTCAATTTCTCTTGGACCTGGCTCTCAAATCTTTCTTACTCTTGTGCTTCTTTGTTTATAATAAGTGAAGTCTCTCTTTATAAGGAGCTGAGTTCTAACAGGACCCCTATGGTGAGGCGGTAGTACTTCTCTTGATCTCCTGAAAGTCCTACTGTTTTGATAGTTGCTGTTTTGGCATGGTGCAGGAATGAGAGCGCTGCTTCTTGCTTGTGGCGTTGGCTCTTGTATTTTTCTTTCCCTCACTGAGACAATGAGATGAATCCTGCTGGCTCTTTCAGATCAAACCGGCTGCGTCTGGTCAGGCATTGGTCTGGAGACACAGATTGCTGTGCATTTACAGTTCTTCCCGCCAAAGTCTCTCCCTGTAAAGTTAAACCCCAGTCATCCACCTCTAAAAGACTGAGTTTACACAACATATCAAAGATAAAAGGAAAGATTAGTAGGTCTCCTGTTCACAAATCATAGCCTAGTCTAAACCCAAAGTTAATGATTCCTAAAAAGGTAAAATGTAAGACATCTTTAGTTATTTTTTGAGAAGCAGAAGAGTTAATATTACCTTTGTAGGGGGAAGCTAAGAGCAAATGTATTTATCTGAGCTTGACAAACTTTGTGTCTACCTTTCTTTTGCATGCCATTGTCTTTGGTTTCCATTCTTGTCATGCACATTTATCTTACAATAAATGTCAAGCTCTCTTAACTCATGATACAATTCCTTCGCCATCTAGGATTGTGTATAGCACCATAAAACACACAACTTCACACACTTAAAAACAGAGACAACTACCAGGTAGACACATGCAAGTAATTACAGAGCAGAGCTCGGCTTACGTTCGAACAACATACTCTCTTCCACTTTCTCCTAAGACATTCAGTCCATCACTAAATCCAGCAGTATTTCTGTTTGCCACCCTGTTATTAGGGTTCCACAGGTGTATTTCCTCATCTGTTTGCAGAAGGCGAAGGCCGTGTCTTCGGTTACTGTTGCTGTTTACATGATTCCTCGCTTCCTGCCAAATTCCTAATCTATCAGAATGTGAGTGTTTACACAAACACAAGGGACGGAGGACGGAAAAAAAGACATCCAGCAGACATCCCCTTCGGAGCAAGCATGTTGTTTCTGTCACTATTTTTATCATGCTGCTTAATGTCTCCTTGGTGTATGGGTATGCGAAGACTATCATGTTGATGTTGTTTCAATCAGTTATTAGGTTCATATGGATATAGTGATTTGGTTTTAAAGGGACAGTTCAATCCAAAAAAGATAACTGTCCTCATGTTGATCCAAATCTTCTTCTACCATACAGTGGAAATCAGTGTGGACCAAAATAACATTGGGCTTTAATGTACAGTATGAACAAAATCAGTCAAAACATTATTCAGTTTATCATCTTTTGTGATCAGCAGGTCGCTTTCATGGTCAAATGTTGACTTTTCCAAAGCTCCCAGTTTTCACATTGTATTGATGTGGTTTGTCTAGTTTACTGATTAGATTGTGGGCATTTTTAACGGGTTAAGCCATTTGCTCTAATGTGAATCATTAAACTTCGGACGGTTTTGGGAGCAGACAAAGAATAGATGCTTGAAGCCAGAGAATCAGGTAGGAGTGAAGGGGACTCTACCTCTCCCCACTGACTCGTTGAGTATTTGGGATTGTCTCTTCATGTAAGACTCTGCACTGAATCATGATTATTGTTTCCTACAGACTGTGAGCATGTGGAAGAGCTTAGGAGTGTCAGGAACAAAGATCATTTGTCTTGTAAATCTTATAATGAAACATGAATTTGCACTACCGCTCTCATCCAGAGTTCTTGAGATCAGCCAAATGAATAGCAACAGTGTTTTCTTGTTGGTGCAGAATCTGCAAGCCTGGTCTGGCCTTGATTGTTGTATGTCACGGTTGCAAGTTGGTACAAAGCAACCTGTTCCCCCCGGCTTACGGGAATTCCACTTTTGTGTAAATACATGGATATGGGTAAGCAGGATTTAGTGCAATAATGCAACTGCCCGTCAGCCGTCGACTTCAACTTGAGCCCTGACAAGGGAAATGCACGGCATGCATGCTTTTGTGATTACACAGTTGACTTGGCTTAGAAACATCTTTGTTTGCTTTGACCATTTTACGTCTTGGACCACCCATTCAATCTCTATGAGCATCATCTGCCTTCTTGCCAATGACTGCTCAACCAGCTGAAAAAGACTAGACAGTGCACACCCACCAGACTCTCATGCAAGATAATGGAAGTGTTTAACAAGGTGTGTGTCAGTATTTACAGAGTGCTGCGCTCACTGATTACCTGCCTAGCTAACCTCAGTTACAGAGTGGAGTTCTGAGGTTGCTCACACCATTTGACAGTGTTAGAAAACTGCCTAGTTCTTCTGGCAACCTCAGGTTGTGAGCTTCAAATATGGTGTGTGGTTAATTATAATTGTATAAAAGCATCTACTAAATGACCACTGATTGGTCTAAGTCCTAAATGTACTGTAAAATTAGGCAATGCCCTCTTCAGTTATCAGCCCAGACTTCCTAAATGTACTGTAAAATTAGGCAATGCCCTCTTCAGTTATCAGCCCAGACTGTATT
This sequence comes from Cyprinus carpio, assembly GCF_018340385.1. Classification (NCBI taxonomy): domain Eukaryota; kingdom Metazoa; phylum Chordata; class Actinopteri; order Cypriniformes; family Cyprinidae; genus Cyprinus; species Cyprinus carpio. The sequence goes on from NC_056610.1 coordinate 18,683,587, forward strand.
TGTTAACCCTACAGGTGCAGATGGTGTTGGCGTGACAAGCTTGATTTATCTACTTGGTTCAGATGGAATGACTGTTAATCAAAGCAGAGTTTGTAGCGTTGACATGGTAGTGACCTACAAAACCTGATTTGTAGGTTGTGTATCTGAAGCGAAATCTTGCTGACTGTTACATTACATTTATCATTGTTTTATGATTCGCTTTTTGCTTACTCAGGAATTTGCATTGGTACACATGAGCTCTGTTCCAAAACTAAGTGAGCTGCAGTTCTGTCTACTTCCTATATAGGCAACTGCCTTTTAAGTCACAGAACCTCAAATGCAATTTACGAATGCTCAAAAGAGGCGACAACTCCGCATGCCACACAAATAATGCAAATAATCACTTGAAGCACATGGAGAATTAGCATGTAATTGAGTGTAATGAGAAATCTTAGCATGTTGCTGTTCTAAAGGTATATTGGATATAACTTTTAAAATATAACATTAGTTTATAATCAATAGACATGTAGATGATACCATATTGGTTATTGTTTTTTTTTTTATGCATTTTTAAAATGTAGTTTATTCCTGTGATAGCAAAGCTGAAATTTCATACAGTCTTTGTGTCAAATGATCCTTCAGAAATCATTCTAATATGCTGATTTGGTGCTCAAGAAATATTTCTTTGTATTTTCAATGTTAAAAACTGTTATGCATATTAATATTTTTGTGAAAACCATGAACATGTTAAAGGGTTTTTAATTAATATACTGTTTACAAGAGCAGAATTTTTGAAATTACTGAATAAAAGTAATAATTTCTTGCAAACGTTTGAATGGTAGTGAATATTACAGATTTTTTTTAATTTATTGGTCTTTCTTGAGCGATATTGGATATTTAGTTTTGCATTTCTCATTTGCATTACCTTTACCATCATCTATCTTTCAAAACAGTCTTCGAGTCAAGTATAGGAGTGTGCATTAAATATAAAAATTGCATATTAAAATGCTGCCTCTATAAGCAGCTTACTAGACTTTGAAGCAGAGCAGTGGTGTCAGTGCTCCACCCAAGCTTCTCAGCTCTGTGTCTGCCTGTTGACGGATAGGCAGAGGTCAGAGGTCAGGGTTTTTCCCTAGCTCTTGGAAGTCTTCCATTTTTCTGCATACCCAGACACACACACTCCAATTAATATCCCTTCCATGAGGATTCCCAGACAAAGCATCCAGTTATTCAGCAGCCACAATAGTGGCTTGCACAGTCTTAATAGTGTCAGCGAAACACTGCATCTCTTTACCGTGGAAGAAAAGAAACAGGGCTGAAGGAAGGCATAGCTGCAGAGTGAAATCATGGGGGTTTTCGGGTGATCAGCAATATGAATCAAGCTGGCAAGACTGAAGGCATTCTTTGTATTGGAGATGGGCTGACTCGCCCTCTTTGTGCCATGTGGCGGGGGTTTGGTGTCCAGGTTTTTTTCTGAACTGCTGACCTACACAACCAGGCTGTATTAAAATGAGCAGCTTTTATTTCCACATCCTATCCACTCCTGACCCCTGCAGCTCACCCCACTGCTCTAGGGACAGTTTGCTTTAGTATACTGGTGTGAGTTCCAGCACCTGCCTAAACCATTTACTCGCTGCTTCCACTCACTGATTGTGCCAGGCCTCCATGGCTCAGATGACCTCAGATGGGCCGATGGGGGATTTCCCACTGCTATTTTTCTCTGGTTGATATTAAACAGAGGCACAGACCATAATAAAAGAGAATTAGACACTGTGACCACAATTGTGACCAGATTTTAAACCTCAAGAGTTGCTGCTACTTGTTGGCGTCAGCGTAACAGAGGCTGTTAGGACTTTATGTGAAAACATGGAAGATGCAGAGGCTTCAGGACTGTTATCTTGATTCCACGTTTCCATCATGAATCTACAGACCCTACATCTGCTCCTGTTTCGGCCCTCACTTATACTCTCAAACCAGATATTAGAAAGTGGTGAGTGATTTGATATCAGTCTCTACTTGAGTGACCTCTCCTGCATTCACTCCTCCAGTGCAGAGCCAGAGAGTATAGTTTTAAAGGGGTTGTTTTCAACTGATTTTTTTAGTTTAGTTTTTTAGGTGTAGTAATAATGTTAGCCAAGGCTTTTTTGCACCATAAAACATCATAATTAATCTTTACATGTCCTTTTTCTTCCCAAGTATACTGCTAAAAAATATATCAAATATAATATATATTTATATAAATATATATTTTAACTGAATATAATGTATTCATTTAATTTCCATTTTCACCTAAATATATAAATTCTAAAATTTCTCAATTATACAACCTCATAGGTTTAATACATAATTTTAATAATGTAATTCAGCAATTAATAATACAATACATTCTGCAGTTAAAAAAAAAAGCAGATGCCTTTTTAGGACCATTTATGGTGAAATTAAATTTGTCAAATTCTAGCTAAAAAAACATATTTGTTGAGCTATTAAAATTTTTCATTGTTCATCGTACGGTAACTTCTAGATAACTTTTTTTATTCATTCATTCATTCATTCATTTAATTTCATTAGTTTATTTATTTAGATTTCTTTTTTACATTTTATCTTTGTTACTGTTGATATAAGATCAGTGGTTCTCAAACTTTTTATCTCATAGCCTCCTGTTGTCCAACACAATACTGTTCTTAAAGAACTGCATTTTTCATTTAAAAACAAAAGCTGTTGAGTCAATAAAGGGAATAGGTTGTGATTTTATGTGTTTATTTTAATATACTAATTATTATACTAATTTTTAAGTCATCCATCGCCCCCTTGAATGTTTAACTGATATCTCCTAGTAGGCTCTGGTTAAAAACCACCACTTTAAATGACCCTTTTTGCTGTTTAATCTTTAACACAGTATATGGTTTGGGTGAACTAGTGAACATTAGAGTAGGTTTATATAGTATATCAAACATGTTTGCTTCAATAAAAAAGGACACATCCTATTTTCCACGATATACAGCCTGTAAATGCTTACACAGTATAAAAGTACACAAACAGACGCCTGGCACTGAGAACCCCCAGGCCAGGCAAAGGGGTTTATAAAGAGGAGCGAAGAGGAGTGTTAACATAAAAGCTTCCTGCACCCCACCGAGCCAAAATCTTGCTTTCAAAGCTAGTTAATGCTTAAACAGGTGAGTGGGAGTTTCAGGGTCTATAACTCTGCTGCAGTGTGTAGATACAAGGAGCACTGTGACCTGAGGGAGGCCCGGGCCTAATGGCCAACTCCCCCCCGCTTCCTTCAAGCAGCAGCCAAACCCCATCACTGGAGCAGGGGTCATTAACCACAGCGGCTCCCCCCACACAGCACTGCAGCATTAAAGATGGGCTTTCGTGTTTTGCCTCTCTCTATTTGTTTTACTTGGTGTCCTCAATGAGTGTTCTGAAGTGTGCAAGATTGTTTTTCTTGAAACTATTTATCCATGTTTGGATGTTCTTTAATGTGAACTGGCCAGGGGGGTCTGATGTAAATGTTTCTGTATATGATAAGCAATAATTGCGTTTTGACATAGCTGGTCTATGAACAAAACAGAAGAGTTCACATTTGAGGTTTCTAGATAGAAGAATGCATTAAAGAACTGCTGAATGCTTCCAAAACAAGAGACTGTGAGTAAGTGAGAGCAGCTTTTCCTTCAAATGGAAATCAGCTTTATGACTGTGTGACGTGTGCTGCTTCATTTTATGATAACCTAAAGCATGTTCTCATCTATCATAAAGCAGCAGGGGTGACATGTAATTCCACACAAATGTGCTCAGGCTTTAATACTGTATACGAGTCAGATTTTAGAGAGAATTATAGGCTAAGCTGTTCCACATGTTCACCTGCTACCTCTCTGCAGCCTCTCTCTCTGTATTTGTGGTTTAAGATGCAGTGATAAGGGGTATTGCAGGATTTTCTTATTTAGTTCTATATTGTAGATATAGTAGTTTCAGATATAGGTATAGTTAAAGTGTTAATTCTGGCAGAATGCATAATTATTTTATTTTTTTTTCATTCCGAACCTGTTTGACTTACTTTCTTTGGTAGAACATAAAAGAAGATCTTGAGAAATCTGAATTATTATTATTTTTTTTTTTTTAATTTAACCAAACATTGGTAGTCAGTGGTCGACAAAATGTTTGATTACCAACATTCTTCAAAATATCTCGGCCTGTGTTACATAGAAGACAGAAAGTCATACAGGTTTGGAAGGACATGAGGTAGTGTCAGTTATGTTTTTATGTCAGGGTGAAGTATCCCTGTGAGATTTAACGTGTGCAGTTTTTTTTATTTTTTTTATGTTAACTCACTTTTTCCTGTCTCAACTTAATGTGAAGAGACAACTAGAAGTAAGTCATTCGGTTGATTTCCCGGCATGTAAACTATTTGAATCTGTTTGTTTGAGCAATCTGACGTGTTCTTGCTCAACCGATAGACTGCGTTTAGGGCTGGACTTCCTATTTTGTGAACAATGGCTTGTTCGTAAAATAAAAAAAATATGACTGATTCATTCACAAATAATTTTTGGAGTCAGATCGTTTTAATGAAACATTTGATCTGGTTTACAAAACCCATGTGAATGATTTTTGATTAATCAAACTGATCAGGTTCTCAAGTTAGTCTCACTGAATAAAAGTTTTTGTCTGTTTTCTTATGTTACTGATGTTATTGTAGACGATTCGTTCATGCGTGTGTGGCTTCAGAAGAGTTGGAATATAGTGCTAAAGTTATATACTATTTATGATATTTTTATGGTTTTCGGAGCTGTGAAAGCTTTAGTCCCCATTTATTGTAATTTCATGGAAAAGGGTGGCTTGACCAGTCTATAGAATATCTTGTTTTGTGTTCCACAGAACAAAGAAAGTCATACAGGTTTGGAACAACATGAGGGTGAAAGAGTACAGTATAACTATCCAACCTTGATAAGTATTTTTTTATATAAATGCAAATAGTGATGAGCAAATACTATCTCTGCGTTTGATTTAATATCACATCTCACTGTGTAGTCTTATTGGAATTTGCTCAATCTATAATGCCATCATCAGTAATAGCCCCTTCCACACTCTTCTAAGTCTTATGATTTGATTTCGTTCTTTAAGATTTGTTTTACTTTTGACTGAATATGACAGAAACATTTTAGGATGTGTTAACAGATGTTTGACTGTAACATTGGACAAGCACTGTAACTGTAGTTATTAGGCTCTGTAATTTGTGGCATGCACCCAAATATGTACTTCCCACCACGGCGTCTCATGCAAACATCAATATTCCAAGGTGTCCAAACAAATGAGGTTTTGTGTTTGTTATCTCTCATTGTGGGAATTCTAGTGTGACATCATCAGTGTATGTGTGCACAAACTCGCTCCTTTCCCCCGTGGAGCTTTGAACGCTGATGATCTGAGTATGCCTGGAATTCTGAGGGAGATTTTCAATGCTGAATGTAGTTAGAAGAGGATCGCTGAGTCGTCAATCCATCCAGGCACCCTTATGTTAACATCAGTCCAGTCAGGTCAAGATAAGATTGTTCACTCCTTCACCTTGATGAGTCACCGCAATGTTCTTGATGTCCTTCACATTCCAGAGACTTCTGTTATGACTTCTTATGTTATGAACAAGAATTGATAGATTTGATGATTTAGGATTGAGACATCACAGTACATATCTCCTCTGAGTCACACCGGGCGGCACGTAAGATTGGTGTGGTAAGTAAAACATCCGGAAACGGCTCAAACATCTGTTGCACCACAGGATATTCATATTTGATGACAGTTGGGTGGTTTATGTTGGAAGGGCCTCTCTTGCTATTGACTTTGGGACATTTTACCTCTGTGTCTTCTCACAAAACTAATATGAGTTTATGCTATATTTGAATGAGTGAATGTGAGGCCTTTTTGTAATGCCCTCTAGCTTTTGTTTTTTATTATGGAAGAACTGTAGCTCTTGGAGTTTTGTTGTTATGTTCCTGCATGTACTGTGTGTGTTGGCTAATGTATTTACAACCAGGTTTGTTTTCAGTGTGACAGTAAGGGCTTCATTTGTGTGTCTTTGAAAGGTCAGAGATCAGAGTGCTCCATCATTGTATTGTTGTCGCTTGTATCTCAGCCAGACGAGCGTCTGCGGAGTTCAGTCAGACCGTGTCACTGGGTGTGAGCAATGATCTGATCTTCTTTGGCAATGATTTAGCAAAAGTGAAAAGTCACTTTTAAAAAAGTTTAAAAGTAAAAATGTTGACTTGTATGTCTCGTAACACAATGAACCCACACAACTCTGCTAAAGACTTAGTGTCAATTAAATAAAATTCATAACTAGATTTCCTGAAGAAAATGTAAAGTTGCTGTCTGTTGCTACTGTATGATAAGGTCGTTGCCAGGGTGGCTGGCTGCTAAGGTTTTGCTTATTCATTATAATTCATTTTGGTAAAAATGTTTTGCACAAAAATTAAAAGTTTGATTAATAATTGTTCAAAGAATGTGGTCGTATTTATGCCTGCTATTAACATCCATATAGGGTATTGTGTTACTATGTTATGTTGATAAAACTCCCACAAGATGAAGAAAGTGGGGGAAAAAAATAGTTTTTCCAAATTTACACAAAAGTGTGAGGTCATAAAGATTTTAATGTTTTTAAAAGATGTTGCTTTTGCTCACCAAGTCAGCATTTATTTGATCAGCTGATTGGGAAAATTCAAACCCGGCCCCTATCAGCTGATCCAACTCCTAAGCACTCTCCTCCTAAATATCTAACAGGGCGCCTTACTTAAACGCAGCTTCTGTTTGCTTGCTTTGCTGCTTCCTCTGTACGCTGCTTGCAAACCACCTCCTCCCCATCTCCTCCTTTAACTTTAACTTAAACAGTGTCATTCTGTTGTCATTGTCGCATGCTCTGTTCTGGGGATTTTTTGTGCTGCTCTTCTATTCTTAAAATAGGAGGGTTGCCCCTGAAGCTGCTGCTGTTTCCCTGTCTTGGCTTTCATGGAGTTCATGAAAAGCACAGGGAACTTGGAACAGAGCCATACCACCAAATTTAACTTAAGAAAACATGACAAAAAAAAGGGTTGACTTAAAGGGTTTTTATGGTTTTCTTTTGGACTTAAGAGGTCCTGAGTGAAATACATTAAAACAGTAATATTGTGAAATATTATTACCATTTAAAAGAACCGTTTTCTATTTTAATATATTTGAAAGTGTAATTTATTCCTGATGGCAAAAGCAAATTTTTCAGCAGGCAAATGTGATTTTTCAAGATAAATTCCAGTTATTTTAGTGCAGTAAATATATTAACTGAAGTTTATGATCTATGCCGCTGCTTGTTGATGTCAGTTATACTGAAGAAATTATCTGAAGTTTTGTCCATGTGTATAAATACAGAGAAGGATCATTATATATATGGCGAGCGAGAGAGAGGAATCAACAGATGTAATTTAATAAGCCCAATTAAATGCAGTAATTGTGGCTTGAATGTATCTGATCACTTAAAGCGCAGATTAACAGCTTCTCTCATCTTGACTGTCTCTTATCTCCAGTTCCAGGCTGTCTAGCAACATCAGGCCTGCAAAGTTTAACTACACAAACCTTTAGCATCTCATCTGTCTCGCAAGATGTAACGTGCCCTCAGGAACCTTCAACTGGGAAATGGACAGAAAAGTGTCCGCTTTCAGTGGTGAGGAGATAGAACTGCTGATACGAGCTCCTTATCTGCACAGAAGTGTGTGTGTTTGATGAAACATACGTGTGTACGTGTGTTTGTGGGGGGGGGGGGGTTTGAGATATTCAGCATGTCAGATCCTGCCGACTGGTCATAGGTTTGCCTCTAGCTTAGAGTAACGTCAGTATGAACATGTGCTGATATGGGTCTGTACATGTCAGTACCCGACTGCTCTCTGGATGGGTGAACACAATGAAAAGAACTAGACCCCCACCTCTTCACTTGAGCACACCGGCAGAATGGCTCTTTTGTGCATAACTACAGTCTCTAGGGGCACTGTAACATAACATAGGGAGTAGATACAGTCTGTACACTTAGAAGAGACTGCGGGCAGACAACGCAGATCAACAGATACGAATCAAAGATTGCCACAGGGGTTATGTAAGGCAGGATTGCACATAGGAAAGAAAAAATTACAAACTAGAAGATGACGGGTGTTCATTTTTGTTGTTAAAATCCTTTCTCTATCTAGCCCAGTTAAATGTGATAATGTGAGTTTCGTGTAGCACTGGGCCAGTCTATTTTTGAGCAGTTTTAGATGGGTCAGTGTTTTGAAACCTGTTCGAAAAAGGTCATTTTTACTGTAAATTAGTGCTACAAAAAGCATCACTTCAACTTTGTGTTTACTTACTTAGAAAGTGCTATGAAATTAAATGGCAGATGCTTTTCAGTTTTGTTCGTTCTTGAGGAAGAACCTTAATTCACGTGTTTCTAACTGCTCGGATTTTCCAGTATACATATACTCTGCAAAACTGTCCTCTAAAATGTCATCTTTGGTTTGGGTGACATTTTCCAGGGCTGACATTCATATGTATAAACTGGCATGAAAAAAAATGAGAACCAATGAGGACTGTTGATCTCCATACTCTCCCCTGTGGGGGAGGGATGTGTGTATTTACTCAGGGCCTGTCCCATGTGCTATAGAACCCCTCCGGATTAGTTCAGGACTGGGTGCCTCCCCTTGCTTCACACACTGTCATCAGTGAGCACCCCACCCCAGACACAATCCAACAGACCAGAAAGGGAGGATAAATTCCCCTGCTATCCCTCAGTCACTTTTAATTTGGACACAGGAATGAAAGTGATAAATGTGAAGGAAATGCACCTGTGAATGAGTCAGTTCATCAGCTGATTCCACCGTTCTGGATTGCTGTGACTTGTTCAGGAACAACTGCATGACTTACATCTAGGAAAGAGATGGTGGGTCTGGCTGTCTCCTCAGCAGCTGTTTCTGGTAGGTGTTTTGTTACTTGCATGTTTGTTTTTTTTCCTTGGGAACAAGATAATTGTATTATCGAACAGTTCTCGAATTTGTCTAAATGGTTTCCGTAGAGGCTGAAGTGAAACATATTGATTAGTTTTAGTTTAATCTAGTTGTTCCAACTTGAATTAAGCAGAACAGTGTATGAATATTTGTAGCTTTATTTAGCCAGTTGTTTTAGTTGGTGAGTTTGTGCATTGCTTTATGAGTAAATCTGTATAGTAGCATCACACTCATAAAATCCAAACTGTATAAGTTTAAACAGGTGTTGTCTTGTTGTCTAAGCAAAATATGCTTGTAAAATAAGAACTCGCCAAGGTGTTTAGAGCTTTCTTGAGGAGTTCTGTGGTTTTCACAACAGAGTATACATTACTATCTCTGGTGGGCATCTTAAAGCTCTTTGGGTGCACTTTTAATGAGGTGAGGAATGTTTCCTCGCTTTGCGGCAATGTGTGAGGTGCTGAGTGCTAAAGCACTGGTGCAGTTCTGGAAAACGTCCCATTGTCCTCTAAAAACACAGCTTTCAACGCCAACTTTACATTCCTCAACATGGCTTTTAGCTTATGTTGAAACAATATGACTGTCAGTAAAGTGCTTTCAGGTGAGCCAGAAAGAAAAACAGATAATCATCTCTGATTTGCCTTCAACAAAGTTGAAAACATCACGCAAGGGGTCGATCCAAAAGAAAGCAACAAACACCCCTGCCATCAGAAGAGCCTGCAGGTTAACATGATCAGGCTTTGAGCGCCGGTGTAGATTTCTGTGTTCCCACTATGCTGTTTTGATGTGGTATTATCAGAGAGGGCCACATGTGTGGCTCTCTGGAGGGGAGTGGGCACATAGCCCCGTGTTGTGCTTGGCTTTGGAAATTACCCTCCACAGGTGCAGCTCAAAATAAAGAGAAGAGCAAATGTGTTTGATCTCGTGTAAGAGCGCATCTCTGTAGGAATCATACATGCTTCACTGTACTCATGTTGGCTTAAGTTGGTTCTAACTTCCCTCAGAAGACTTTTTGTTCATTATGAATTCCAAATCTTATATTTGACCTCACCTGACTTGTGTGATCTTTATGGGAAATACACCAAAACAAAGTAAATGCTGCATTTTGCAGTATCCATGGAATAACTTATGGAATTTTAGCTGAATAAGGCTACGTTTACACGACAATGATGTAGTCGAAAACGGAAAAGTTTTTCCCTTGCATTTTTAAAAATTTTCATGTATACACGACAGCGTTTTCAAAATGATTCGCATTTACACATATCCGTGAAAGCGGCCAAAAACGTTGTATTACGTATGCCAGTTCAGTAATTGGTGCTGTTACCTTGTTAGTAAACAGTACCTATAGGGAAGTGACGATTATATGTTGTACTGTGTATGATGCGTCTCCAATGTTGGTTGTAATATTGGTGACGTAAATCCACACTTTGCTGAAGAAGTGTTAGCAATCTCTTGAGCAGCAACAACAGTACCATGTACTCCACCATTGTTGTGTATGTTTGTTCGCGCTTGCCTTTAAAATCATGTACTGTCTACATACCTAATACGCACACACATGACATCACTGTTTTCAAAGATTCCCGTATTGGGTGTTTACATGGAAACATTAAAGGTGGCATTTTCAAAAACTTGCACTTTGAAACCGTTTTCAAAAATATGCGTTTTCAGTCCCCCAAAATTACGTTTTTGAGTAAATGAACAGGCAAAATGCACAAAAAGTTTCCCATTTTCAGCCTGGTTTACCACTTTTTCTAGTAGCTTGACCAGCATCAAACTAGCACTAACTAGCATCAAAATGCCTAAACTATACAGTACCCATAAACAAGTTTTTCTCTGGTTTAATGAAATATATTCTGTAAATCGTTGTCACTTTAGTTATTATTAGATCATCAGCTTGGCTTACACAAGAGCTTATATGCAACATTAACACATTTACTATGCTGACACTTCATACTGCCCTGAATGGCTTGTGTTACTCCACATGATTGGTTTTAACACCAAATTCTTCAAATAATTTGGCAAGTGGGCACATGTAGCATATTTTTGGCACTCACAAACATTGTGCCACTTTAGTTGCTACCCAACCGAGTCTCCTGAAGAAGGTCATGTTGAGGGCAACACGCAAAGTTAAACCTGGGCTTTTTGTGATCACAGGGGCCTTGTGTCAACAAGTATGAATAGAGAAACACTCAGACTTACGCACCGGTGGGAGTGCCTGTAAGGCAGCTGGGGACACGATGAAAGGAAGTGAGATATTTTGCAATACATTAATCAATAACAAAGGTTCTACAACTGTGGTGAATCAAAGAAGAAGAAAAAACACTCTTGTCAAAGCAGCAGTACACTGACCCAAATTTTAGATGAGTAATTTCTGTACATGTGGGTGTAAGAATGTGTTTGTGTGAATTAGAGTATTTGTGTTTCTTTGTGGCTTTTAAACTCCTCACCTTCCCCACGGAGAGATGTGATGCTGAAGCGTTTTGACATTTTCTGGACCACAGCACAATCTGACTAGAAGCACATCATTCATTAGGTTTCTCGTGGGGATGTGGAAGAGGGTGGTGGCCGTTTATGTACATTTTGATTGAAGCACAGAAAATACAGTGAGACGAGACATTTTTCTATACTTGAAAAATCCTGAATGCGTTTATGTCACGATATCTTACACAGTTTAGACCAGCTTCCAAGATGGCCATTGCGGGTGTGTTACTGGAACATTCTGGTAAATCTGGTTATTGTTGAAATTGGAGTGTAGCCATGGAAAACCAGCATAAATGTGGGGAAAACAGATATATCTATTACTGAAAAACAAATGGTTTAAACAGGGGTGAGAATCAGGCCATACAATATTAGATCTATTTCTGTCTCAGGATACTGTAATGCTTTAATTTAGTGTATAATTATTCAAAACTATGATACAATGATTGTGGCATGACACAATGTGCAGAATGTTTCTTCAGCACTGATTGAACATATTAGAATGATTTCTAAAGGATCATGTGACACTAAAGACTGAAGTAATAGCTGCTGAAAATTCAGCTTAGCATCACAGGAATAAATAACATTTGAAAATATATTAAAATAGAAAAATGCATTTTTAACTATAATAATATTTCACAATATTACTGTTTTTCTGTATTTTTGAGCAAATGAATGCAGCCTTGAGACCCCAAACTTTGGAACGAGAATATATATAATATCATTAGCTGACTGTACGATTGAATTTTAGTTGAATTTTCATCCATCCCCAGTCATATCTTTTTTGTCACTTCAGCATTTTCTCTTTCTGCTTTTGAAGGAATTCCATATTTTAATACATAACTCGTGGAGTATCTGACAGCTGAAGTTGATCTGAGTCTTGACCCACCACACCTGTTAATATCAGTTTTGAGCTCAGAGGCCCTGAGGTGAATACTTTGGCTCAGCTTGACCCTCTGTCCAAGCCAGATTGTCCAGCTGTGTGATGGACATGGATGATCAGCCCTGTTCACACTCCCTCTCCCTCCAGCCTTCTGCTCGTGATCAATGTGGTCGCAGTGTTGACCATGAGCTCATATCCACTGGGACAGGAGGTGTACACATGGCTTGATTACTTTCCTTGAACAAAACAGTCAGATTCCTTCCAAATCAGCAAACCTCCCGCCTGGGCACACACTGCCTAGGGTCGCTGATAAATCAGCTTTTTATTGTTACATGATGTCTTTTTGTCCTTGCAGTCGAGGTTTTTGGTTACATGTTTTTACTAATTTGCTGACAGTGCATTTGCTCAAACTCAAACACATAGCATTAGTAGTAGTGGGTCATTAGTAATGGGGTTGGGAGAGCAAATGTGGTTTAGCTGGTGCTTAACACTGTGTGAGCTTCAGTTTGTGGGCGGCAGTGTCTGTTGAGATATCCTAGGAATTTCAGCTCGCCTCCTTCAGAATAAAACTCCAGTACAGCAATGTCATTAAGTCCTTCTCTGCATAATCTAGACATAAGAGACCAGAGGTTAACCCACTCTCTTAACTTGTCTTGAGGGAGCTTAGATGTCAGACTTTGAATGAATTTTTTGGGTTTGGATCCTCATCTGATGCTCTCTAAGAGCTTGCTAGGTGGGATGGGAAACTCGCCTAAGATCAGAGGGTACGTCTTTGACTCTACACAGGGGTTTTTGGTTTCTCCAACAGGGCAGTTTTCATCCCCCAGAGACCTGGAAGAGAGCTTGAGAGTCCCAGCATGAAGTTTTGAGCTCCGAACCTGTTCCAATTTATAATTCTATAATAATCCCCCCTATCTATTGTCTGCTGACATGTGTGTCCATACTGAAGACACTCTGTGGAATATAATGTTACAAAGAACCATGCATCTAGAGCCATTCTGATTCAGTCATCCCATCTTTACATGCTTTTGAAAGTCAGAGACAAATGATTAATGATGAAAACCCGAGTTGATATCAAGCCCGCTATCCCCTCTCCCCAAAAGTGTCAACGGTCAAGAAACAGAAAAATCTTTTGAAAATCTTAGGTTAGGCTCGCAAAGTTCATAGTTCTCAGGGTTGCATATGGTTATAAAAAAATGAATGAATTTGAACTCGATGACTTGATTTTAAACTTAATGAATTCGAAACATAGTTGTATTAAACAATACGTAGTCAAGTCATTGTATTTGTGAATTTTAATGTATTTCTGAAAACATAATAAATAGGACAAAAATAAGTATCACGTCATTGACCAAAAACCTCTACAACTGACACTTGTTTTCATTTGCTCGTTCATGCTGATGGGTTGATGGTTGGTCTAATTAATCTGTTGTTTTAACAAGCACTGACAGTTGTATAGTCTGGTCTCTATCACCCTCTAACCCTGAGCCTTGTCCTTCAGCGATGGAAAGCCTGGTGACGGAGTTGAATGTGCTGTTGAAGCTGTTGGACCATGAGACCCTGAGTTGTGCTACAGAAGAGAAGAAAACAGCCGTGAAGAACCTTCTCAGACAACTTCAGCCCTCAGGTAAATACCTAATATCAGTGTCTGATGGTTATTATCTGGCCCAAGCTGGGTTTAGTGGATTGGACCACCAGCTGGTAGACCATGTATGTCCAGTCATGTTCCTGGAAAGCCACCTCCTTGCAGAGGCTAACTCTAAACCTCTAAACACCCCTTCCTTGCTCGAAGAGAAGGATTGTAAAACATTTTGGTCAGCTTAGTTAGATCTGGTAGACCACCTTGGATAAGCCTATTAGACCCTGTGGTCTCATCAGATTCTGTTCCAGGAGGGAACTGCACAAAAATTGCAAATTAAACATGACAGAGAACTAATAGAAAAATCTGCTTGAGACGATTTAGACAAAGAAAAAAAAACCTTTGGACCAGAAAGAGACAAGACCTGAAGGAAAAACATCAGCTTGATGAGGCCTTGTTTTTCTCATAAATGAGACTGAAAAAGCTTTTGGCAGTTGTCCTACATATGTTCTTTCTCTTTTCTAACTTGTTCTTTAGTCACTGGAAAGGACTATACATACATGAACACCTCAGTATACAGAAATGGAACCAGCTTTGTCGAATCCCTTTTTGATACATTCGGTAAGTGGAGAATATCTATGAGACTTGCATCTCTCCACATCCTCTAATGTTTTGGAATATTACACTCATAAATGTGTTTTCACATTTTCACAGATTGTGACCTCGGGGAGCTGAAAGTTGAAATGGTGGATCAGGAGAAAGTGCCAGAGACCAAACACACCAATCACACTGTCCCCAAACCAGTAAGAAATCTTCTCTCAGGGGATTACCCATAATGCTCTGCACCTTAGACCCACTGCTAATATATAGTGCATCATTAGCCCTGATGTCAGTGTGTAATAAGGGCTGTGCTCTGCAATGGTGAGATACGGCAGGAAGATTAATCATGCTGTAGTGAGACCTGCACTTCTCTTTCCAGCTGCATTGCACGTTCAGAGCCAGGTTGTTATCTTAAAGTCACGTCACCATCAGCCTTTCATGAGGTCCCCATAGATTTTATCCGCATTCTTCCAGCAGTGAGATTTTTCCTCGATGGCCAGTATCTGATGTATTTTTCAGCCATCATCCATGTGGCATGTGGGTTTGGCTTTTGATTGGATGCAGCAGTCACATATCAGTTGTTATTAGAGTAACTTGCCGAATGGTGGAAAGGAGCCACATAGCTTTACGATATTGTGAGGACTCACAGAAAAGCAGATGTTAAGTGTGAATTAATGTGATGGGGCAGACAGATGGAGTAAGTCATTGTTTGCCACATTTTTTTGGACCAGAGCACAGCGGACTCGCCTCCCCCCCTGCCCAACACACCACCTCCAGAGGATTACTATGAAGAGGCCGTGCCACTCAGCCCTGGAAAGATGCCAGAATATATCACCAGCCGCAGTGAGTCTTGTTGCTGTATTTCCGTTGCTTGGAAAACATGGCATGGTCTATGTGAAAACAATATTTAAATAGCTATTGGTTAACATCAAGTTATCAGGCTATCAGCGGCCATTTGCATAACCTTAGCTACCATGTTAAGACTCCGTCTTAAGAACTATTTTGACCAACTAGCAGTTGCCAAAGGGTAATCAGTCTTACTTTTCCAATACAAATAAGACCAATTTACCTTTTCATAACTGAATTAAAAAAGTTATGAACAGTCTTAAAGAAAAATAATAAACCGTTTATGCAACTGGCCCCAGGTTAAAAAGCTGTTTCAGTGCAAATGGCTATATTTTAATTAAAAATTGCATAGATAAACAGTTTTTTCTATCTGGAATAAACTGCACAATGAATTTTTTAAAATAATATCTAGAAGGTGCATTAAGAAAGCAAATAGGGTCAAACTGGGTCGAATTCCATTGACTTTAATACAGCTGTATGCTGGAGACTGGAAACACTCGCTTATGTTAAGAAGTTTGGTGAACTCTGACCTGCAAATTGACAAATTTTGAGTTTTTTGTTAGCAGGTGCTAGATATAGATGAAGTCAGCAAAAGGAATGATTGCCCACTTGTCCAGGTCATGACCAAGTCCATGAAATGCTAGTTTCAGAGTCTTTTAAAAAAAAGAGTCCTGGTAAGAGTCAAGACCAAGTCTATGAAATGTTAGTTTTGTGTGTTTTTAAGACAGAGTCTGGTCTCGGGTACTACAACACTGATAATTACCCCTTTATTTCAATTAAAATTAATCGAAATATCCAAGTTTTGGCGGTTTTAAAAAAGAAAACACCCTCACTAAAAGTTGAGCGTTTTATGCTTCAAATAAAGCAATAGCAGTTTAATAATGATGCTAAAAGAAAACTGCTGTGCATTCAAGGAATTCAGTGAGAAGATGATAAGAAATGTTGTGAAATCACACATCTAAATTTCATTTCAAAGAGGATTGCCAATTAGTTCATGCACAATGCCATGCAACCTTTTCTTTGTCTTAAAGTCCTTCCACAAAGCCAGATTTTTCTCTTGCACTGCAGGTCAAAAGAGCTATTCAAATATGACAAATCTGAGATTTTATTTCCACAAAATATGTGTGATTATGCATCTCTTATATATATGTAGGCAGCTCCAGTCCTCCTAATTCCATTGAAGACGGATATTACGAAGATGCTGAGAACAATTACCCAACAACTCAAGTGAACAGACGACGCAAAAACTCCTGTAAGCGGGGGAACCCTGATGCTATGAATAGCCTTGTCATTTCTTATTAGTAGCATTAGTATGCCATTACTTCTCCTGCAGATAATGACTCGGATGCCTTAAGCAGTTCTTATGAGTCATATGACGAGGAAGAGGAAGAGAAAGGCCAGCGTTTGACACACCAGTGGCCCTCAGAGGAGAACTCCATGGCCCCAGTGAGAGACTGCCATATCTGTGCCTTCCTGCTAAGGAAGAAACGTTTCGGCCAGTGGGCCAAACAGCTCACTGTCATCCGTGAGAACAGACTCCAGGTGAGCTGCAAAAAGCCCTGAGGGATAAAAATGAGCCTTGATATTTCCTGGTACTATCATAATACATGGACACCTCTGAATCTTGTTTCATAGTGCTATAAAAGCTCTAAAGACCAGTCACCCTACACAGACATACCACTCAGCCTGTGCTCCGTCATCTACATGCCCAAAGATGGCCGGAGGAAGAAGCACGAGCTCCGATTCTCCCTTCCCGGCGGAGAGGCGCTGGTGTTAGCCGTGCAAAGCAAGGAGCAAGCCGAGAAATGGCTTCAAGTAAACACAGTCCCTCACTCGCTTGCACGCTTGGATATCAGTCAATTATACATACACAGAATAGATGTATCCTGCTGCCAGAAACAATATTGCACAAGAGGAAAACTGCTTTTGTAAAAGGGACCCCCTGTGTGATGGACTGTGTTTACACTTGTAGGGAACCACTGATGTGTGTGTATCTTTGTGTGATTACAGGTGGTGCGTGACGTTACAGGTCAGGGGAATGGGTTGGACAGCCCATCATCTCCCATGATTCCTAGGAAGATTGAACTGGATAAGGTGGGATTCCAGCACACATTTGTGTCATTCATGACTGCTGTGCATCTCATCTTCATTACTGACATATAAACCGTGCCAGTGATCATGGTTTCCACAAAACAATTACGCAGCACTACTTTTTTCAACATCGATAATAATGTTTCTCGAACACCATATCAACATAGAATGATTTTTTTAGGTTTATCTGACACTGAAGACTGGAGTAATTTTGCTTTGCCATCACGGGAATAAATTACATTTTAAAATATATTCAAAAATAAAATAGCTATTTTAAATCGTAGTACTATTTACAGTACAGTACAGTAATAATACTGTTTTTACTGCTTTTCTGATCAAATAAATGCAACCTTGGTGCGCATAAGAGACTTTGTTTACAACATAAAAAAATCTTACCGACCTCAAGCTTTTGAATGGTAGTGCATATAAAATGTTTTTGTAAATGGATACGAGTCTGTCCTCTATCATTGTGTGTAATTACATCCCCAGTGCTGCTGTGAATGCCGATCTGTGTGTGTGTAAACAGACTGACAGCATTTAAATGTTCAGAGCTCACTCTCCATCTGCTTTAATTAAAAGATGTCAAGCTCATGATGGTAAATTCTGTCAGAGCAGCTGTAAATAATGGGTTGAATTTAAGGGACCTGTTGTGAGAGGCAAAATCATGGGGAATGTTATGATGTGTGTGTGTTTGTATGTCAGGAAACACATTTTATCTGAATTCAGCAGTCAGTTGTGAAAGGTAGACTGTACTGGGAGTAGGTTTCCTGTCTGAACACTTTTACTGTAATTGTCTGGCCACAACAGCACCCTGTTCCTACACCTAGTTTTCAATAATCTGCATATCATATACAGTATTAGCCATATAATAGTTATAGATGTGTACTGTAAAAAAATTGGTATGTTTAGTTTAATCTGGCTGTGCTGTTGTCCCTGTAGTGCTGTTCTTCAGAAAAGCAAACCTCAGATTCTGACAGTATGCCAAGTGTTGAAAGTGCTCGCGATGGACGGGAAAATGGTAAGATCTTCAGTTTATTCTTCTCTGATTACACCTTTTCTTTTCTTTTTTTTAATCTGACTTACAGTTCTTCTGTCTTTCTCTTTAATTTGAATACGTAATTCAGATTAGATGTAATCGGTTACTATCCTGCTCTGGCAACATATTAAAACCGGTCAGAACACCTCATCAACAACACAACAACTCAGAAAGCACAGCAATTCCCTTATTGTGTGAGAAAAAAACACTCATAACTCCTTAGAAACTGTATAGCAATACTCTGGCAACCACTCAGAACATCAATATATTTGAATTGGAAAGTTTATCGTGGCAAGAAACACTCACAATTTCTTCTGAATGTAAAAATCTTGTTTCTCTTTTTCCCTCACTCTCGCTCTCACACACACACTTTATTCATCCTCGCTTTTTTCCCCCCTGAGCATTGTCACAGGTGCTCTATTAACAAGCTGGAAGTCTTTATGCAGGATGTGGATTGTTTGTGATTATCATTGTTTGCACCAGTGAAATCTTTATTAGCTTTGGCCTAATTCCTGCAGATTGTGTGTCTGTAGACCATGCATATCTTTACATTTTTTTCACTGAACCATCAAACGCGTGTTTACAGGTAAACCCAAGCGAGGTGCACTGTCAGAGCTAACAGGCACCGTAAGCCGAGCCGCAGGAAGAAAGATCACAAGAATTATCAGTTTCTCCAAAAGAAAGCCTCCACTGCCTGGAGACACCCGCACGTCACTCGATCAGGATCCTCGGTGTGGTAGGACACACAGCTTTCTCTCTCGTCTCCCTTTCACTTTCTCAGATTACAATACCCATGACTCTCTCCACCTGTTATTTTCAACTTCTCTTTCTCAGCCTTTGATGTCAGACAGTGAAGCAGAATAAATCTACACCATGAAACAGAGGTGGGAGTACTGTAATAATTGCTGTAATTCTTTGTGTGTGTGTGTCAGGTTATGTAGGAGTGCTGTTGAATCAGTGCTGGAAGGAACAGTGGTGTCGTGTGCGGGCTGGATCTCTTTACCTTTACCATGAGAAAGGAGAACAGCGGGTCCCCCACACTACTGTGGCTCTGAAGGGATGCGAGGTCGTCCCAGGCCTCGGGCCCAAACACCCCTTCGCCCTGAGGATACTGAAAGGAGGTGCAGAGCTGGCAGCTTTAGAGGTATTTTGTGTGACGTTTTCACAACAATGCTTTATAGAGATACTGTATATTCTAGCAGTTAGCAACATGAAAATTCTGGCTGATGAAGACAAGCCAACAATTTTTATTACGGATATTAAAATGATTTAATATTTTGTCTAAATAAATACAAATAAAACACTCATATGTATTCACCAAAATATTTAAATGCTACAGCATTATAATGTTAAGGTGCATCTCAAAAAATGTGAATATCAGAACAAACATGAGCTGCAAGCACGAACACAGCCAAAGACCATGTATTACACACAGACATAAACTAAGATTTGGACAGAATTTATTTTCATTTCATCACATGATAAATGAGTATTAAAGAATTACATAACATTTTTAAAATATTTTTTTAAACCATTGCCATTTTATTGATAGTATAATAGGAATGCACAATACATCAGTATTATTGTTAACAAAACTATAAGTTGCAACTAAAGTAAAGTAGTAACTAAAATGTAATCTAAAAAAAACTTAAATTAAATTTAAATAAAAATATTTTTAAAAAGATATAAAAATTGACAATAACTAAATGGCTAAAATGTAAACTAAAAACTGAAAACATAAATGATAAAAAATAAAAGCTAATTAAAAATTTCAATAAATACTATAATAGTATATAAATAATTCTAAAAGAACACTCAGTTATCAGCCAAAATTATGGATTTTTACATTTATCAGTATAAGTCAAAATTGGATATTTAATTGTCCATGCTTATTTCCTCATTTTTACATTTAGGTAACATTTGCTGTCATGTAACATTCACTTAAAGTTAATATTTAAAAACTCTAATAACTAAAAACAAATTTGTTAAAAATTACATTGAACAGTGTTAATATGTTTTTAGTTATTAGAGTTTTTAAATATTAACTTTAAAGGGGTCATATTATGCTTTTTCACTTTTTCAACTTAAGTTAGTCTGTAATGTTGCTGTTTGAGCATAAAAAAGTTCTGCAAAGTTACAAAGCTCAAAGTCCACTTCAAAAGGAGATATTTTATTTAACAGAAATCACTTTTCAGAATCTACAACGAATGACTTGTATCAACAACAACGAATAATTTCGGGGATTTGTGATATCACAAAGATCGACGAATGGGATGAGACCTGGTTGAGCTGCACTAGAGAAAGCAATGATTGTTATCACTATGCTGGAGACACGCTAACTTTCCCAAGACAGACGAGCTTAGAGTGATTACAATCATCCGGGTTTATATCGCGCTCAAATTGATATGATTTTGACGCAATATTTACACTGAAGCTGGCACCAGACAGCAATCATAAACAGAGTGCTGTCAATCATTCCACACACACTGGCCCAGCTAACCAATCACAACACACACTGGCTTAGCTAACTAATCACAGCGCATTTCGTATTTCAGAAGGCAGGTCTTCATTTGATGTAGGAACTATTTGAGCCGTTCATGCCAGACTGTGAGAGAGGTGTTGTAATATAAAATATGTAAAAAAAAAAAAAAAAAAATGTGTTTTTGAACAACCTAGTATGACTGTTACCTAAATGTAAAAACAGAGGCAAGACTTTGTAAAAAAGCATAATAGGACCCCTTTAAGTGAATGTTACATGACAGCAAATGTTACCTAAATGTAAAAACAGAGGAAATAAGCATACACAATGAAATATCCAATTTTGACTGATACTTATAATACAAAAAATCCATTTTGTAATAAACAACTTTTAACTATTATGTATATACTTTTATAGTATTCATTGCCATTTTTAATTAGCTTTTATTTTTAACATTTTAGTCATTTTGTAATAAAAAAATTATTAAATTCATAACAACTAAAAAAAAAATAAATACATTTTAAATTTTTGTTAAAGTTTTAGTTATAGTTTGTTAATAATACTGCCTTCCTATTATACTATCAATAAAATGGTAATAGCTCAAAAAAAATGTTTTGTAATTCTTTTGTAATACTCATTTATCATGTGATGAAATTAAAACAATAAATTCTGTCCAAATCTCAGTTTATGTCTGTGTGTTATATATATATATATATATATTGTATATATATTGTCTCTGGCTCTGTTTGTGCCTGTAGCTCATGTTTGCTCCTGCGTGTGTTTGCTGTGTTAGGCGAGTTGCTCGGAGGACATGGGCCGCTGGCTGGGAGTCCTGCTGGCAGAAACCGGTTCCTCTGCTGACCCAGAGTCCCTACATTATGACTATGTAGATGTGGAAACTATTGCCAACATCCGTACAGCTGCCCGTCACTCTTTCCTGTGAGTTGAATGTGAAGGAGATGATGGCTGGAGATTTTAGATTGGATTTTGACCACCTTGTTTATTTTCCTGTTTATTTAGATGGGCAACCTCCACAGATTCGAGAATGTATGATGAGGTCCCTTTCGAAGCCATAGAGGTTTGTGGTCGCGGATTTACAAACATTTGATCATGTACTTACACTCTAACACAGTGGTTTCCTGCCTTTTTCCTCAGAGGACACTTTTTACAAGCCATATGCTTCACAACCCTCCATCCAAAAGAAAGTTCCTCACAAAAAAGCACTTTATTTTATGTGCACAGACTTAAATTCAAAGCATATAGAGAGAAATACACAACATGTATATGCATCATAGAGAGCATGGCAATTCTGTTAACCTTTAAGAAGAGATCAGATGTATCCTTGTGCCTCTGTGTGTGTGTGCTGTGACTGGACTTTAATGAAAAATGAGAAGTGTGTGATGTGTGCAGTAATCAGGGGTTAGAGCAGGTTCAGTCGTCATGGCCTGTGGCCTCTGAGTGGCTTGTTAAACTCATGCTGAACCTTCAGATACCTGAGAGAAGATTCAGTTCTCCATCTGTGCATGCCTCAAATCATGTGATCAGGTAACACAATTAAAAAAAAAAAAAAAAAGTTATTTTTTGTCAAATCGAAATGTTTGATTTTTAATGTTTTTTTTTCTTTAGTTGTTTATGTAACATTGGTCATTCTTTTTATTCCCCAGCCAGAACAGTAAATTTGAGTCAAAACTAGTCTTTTTAAATAACAATATAAAGTATTTTTAAACTACTATGTTAACTAAAATTAGAAAATGTAAAATAATATAAATAATTATATTATATTATATATATTATATTATATTATATTATATTATATTATATTATATTATATTATATTATATTATATTATATTAATAATAAATATAACCTTTTAGACTGACCCCCCCCACCAGATGACAGACTCTTTTATGGTGAGAAAAAAAAAAACTTGAAAACATTGTTTAATGAGTTTTTGATTATATTATTTTAATTTGTTAATATTAATTGTATTAATAATTATGTTTAATCATTTTTGCAAAATTCTATTACATTTGACTAAATTCTTTATTAAAATAAAAGATATATAAATCAGTAGATTTTTGTAGATTTGTTTATAAATACAATTTACAATTGGCATGAACTATTCAATGTTAAACATTTGTTGCATTGGGAATATGAGGGACATAAATGGCATTGGAACCATTTGAAGCAGCATACAGTACACATATATAGACAGTATCTGACCTGATACACTTTTTCCTTTCAGCAGGAAAATGAGAGATTGAGGGGAGGAGCACAAACGAAACATCATTCATCTTTCTCCAGCAGTGACACAGGAAAGCCCAGTCCACAAATCAGCCTAAAGCGCCACGGCTCCAGTGAGTCCCATCACACTCTGCACTGTGCTGGTTGTGATTATAACAAACACTGCTGTTGGATTCAGCATTGTCTTTAACATAGAGTATGATGGTTTCAAGTTTTTATTAGCATCCTGCTGACTGCGCAACCTTATTTTGGCCATTTGAAAATGGCTGCAGAGTTCTTGCACTGTCACATCAAAAGCAGTCAGAATAATGTAACCTGAGCTTAACAAGACACTTTGGTTTGATCTACAGCTTTCTGCATTTTCACACCCATTATCTCACCAGATAAGTGCTAAGAGCTTTGCCACCTTCCCACAGACTTCTAGGGTCTGATCTTTGACCTTTACTTGACATTGCAGACGCAAATCAATACGGGAGGTATGGGAAAACGCGGGCACAGGAGGACGCACGCCGATACTTGAAAGAAAAAGAAGACCTGGAGAAAGAAATAGACCGTATCAGAAGCGCACTAGTCTCACTGCGGAAAAAGAAACGAGAGGCCAAAGAGAAGATGAAGGGTGCAACGGGTGAGAAAGCCAGCTTTCCTGCCTATTTAATGAGATACTCAGGGACTCTTTCAAAATAGTTAAGCAAGTCACTTTCCCCACTTTTACTAACAAAATAACTTTTTTATTACTTTTTTCTTTTAACATATTGCAAATTTTAATTCATGTAAACGTATGTCCTCGTTTCTCTTTTATATCCATGTTTTTGAGACATAGTGTTCATAACTTATTCTCTTGAGAGGGTATCAGCCATATTATCATAACACAGAACACTTTTAAATCGCAATATGGCTTGAAAAAATTAAGACTATAAATATTAGAACTGTATTTTATAGTACTGTAAAATGATGGTGATTGTTTTTTGAATACTTATTTTTTATTTTACATTGAAAAAGCATTATTACAATAGTAATGTTTCTTATTTTATTTAGTATTTTTGTTGTAATAATTATTATAATTGTTATTTTACAGTAATATCATTGTAATAGTAGTAGTATATTGTAATATTATTGTAGTAATTTTAATATTTAATATTTTTTACATTTCAATAATAATTATTATTATGACTATTAGATTAGATTTTCCTAGTGTTTTTACAATAAATTACATTTACAATACAATATAAATTACAATAAATATTAAAATTGTAATTGTTTCATGCCAAATTGTGCAGCCCTACACACAAGCAGAGCAAACCTTGAGCTTTTTAAAATCACATTTTAAAATCGTCTTAATTCACTACTGTCCTGAAATTCATGATGTCATTTCTTTGTTTATTATGGTCATAATGGATCTGCCAGAAATTCATATGTAAATTGAACTATGTACATGTTGTGCAGACAAGCAGAAGTTGGCTTTAGAGGAGCGTGTAGCCCGGCTGGAGGACAGCTGTCGGGTGAAAGAAGGAGAGCGTGTGGACCTAGAGCTCAAGCTCACACAGGTGAAGGAGAACCTGAAGAAATCTTTGGCTGGTGGGGATTTGGGGGCGCCTACAGAGACCAAACCTACAAACAAGGTACTGAGAAATATTAGAATTATTAGTGATTTATTGATCAGTTATTGATCATGATTGTTAAATATCCTACTTGCTTTCCTTACAGACTCAAAGGACGGAGACTCAGTATATTGAGTCGTTTCTCCCAGTCAACTGCGCCTCTGAAATTCGGAAGCGGCCCCCCTCCATCTATGCATCCACTAAGGGAAATGTTATGCAGAAAGCTAAGGTAAACACATCAGTATTCACAACATTATGCAGTGCAATGCATCAAAAGACAGATAATGGAAACAGAACAGTTTGCTGCATCAATAGTCTTATTCCAAGTCAAGTCTCTAATGAGTTTCATTGATCAGTTTGGGTCCCTGCTATTAAGATTTTATATGTCACAGAATAGGCCTGTTTGTTTGTGCGTGTGTCGCTTAAACCTTAATGCTTTGTTTTTACCCAGGAATGGGAATCCAAGAAGGGGACTTAAATGGCTGATCAGGAAGACCCACAGACTTAAGACTTTATGCCATGTCAAGGTTAACATGAGGACTTTTCTACCAACTTCCCCAAGACAGACTGCTGTATATGCAAATCTTTTGACTACGACGGCTGCCGCTTTTGCAACTCTGTAATGGGGCTAGAATGACAAAGCAGCAGCTCTATTATAATACCTTGCAGTCAAATGTCTATCTTGTGAAGTTCTACATTACTGGCACAAAATATTGAAGGATTGAGGAGGTATGAGGAATAGTTTGTCCACTGAAAGTGCAAGAAAGGGCTGTGGGTAGGTTATAAAGAAAGATGGCAATGCATGTTTGAGACAATCCACTTTAAAATAATATTTTAAGAGAGGCATGGTGATTGATTTGTACAAAGCCTTTTTTTTTTAATTCCATTGCTTATACAGTACTTATGGGGTACCTCCTGCTTTTAACCAAGTGGTGCTAATAACAGTGTACATATGACAATTGTAAATAATTTTAACATTTTTTTCTAAAACTAGCCTCAATGTGTTTAACCGATTCTTCTGTTTGTAACCTTTTCTTTACCACCTTTTAATGTGAGTAACATTTGCACTTTAAAATTTCTTTAGACATGGAGAAGGGAATATTCTTTTAAATGAGAGAGAAAAAAAAAAAAAAAAAAAACAACATAGGGCATTAACTAGAACTTAAACCAAAAACAACACAACCCAAAACAAATAACTTATAAAAAACAGACAAAAACCCTAATTAATTGAACCACCTATTAAAAACAAAATTGTCATTTAAATGTTTAATGAAGTACAACACCTTTACTGATATCTTAACACTACTGAGGAACTGACCCAGTTAAGTTTAAACAAAGACTGCTAGGCATCAGATTAACATACAAACAGGAGTTTCATAAAATGTTTAATAACAGTAAAGCAAGCAAACAATTTAAAAAGTACAAAGTTAACAATCCACAAAGTTTAGAGTTCACACTCCGGGGGCAGGTCAACAGTCAGCTCACTGATCGTCTGTAGGAACGCCTCCATTTCATCATCGTATTCCACTGCTGCATGAGGACCAAAAAAAAAAAAACAAAAAAAAAAAATTTTTAAATGGCCATAAAGACTTAACTTTAAGTGATAACTTTGTAGATACATTTCTAAATACATCCATCAATTACCTCTGGGCATCTTTAAAGGTGAGAGTGGCAAACATGGGTCCATAAGCAGCTCTTCCACAGGTGAAGCAGTCGGCCACACCTGTCTTCCCAGACCAGCCAGAGAGAAACGGCTGAGGTAGACTTCATCTGGAACACCATAGGTCTCAAACTCTACAAATTTAACAAGGGACTGAATTAACAAGAGCTGAAGTCAAAAGTTTAGTTTTAAAGCCATGAAACAGCAGGCCGGTCTTACCGCTTGGATCGTATGGAAAACACTTCTCAATCTCTGGTAACTCCTCACTAGCTGGCTGAGCAGGAACCTTACACTGGAGCAAAACACATTTAATCAACCTACAAACAACGTTCATACAGCGTTCTCTGCATATCAAGAACAAACCTTGGCTTCAGCAGGTTTAGTCTTCTCCTCTGCTTTATGAGAGCCTGCTGGAGTGGCAACAACCTTATTTATGACACCCAAAGCTTTACGGGTGGACAGCAGAGGAGCGCCCAGACGTGCCTTTCCTGTCAGAGGTGTTCTCAAGCACTGATCTGAAAATGTGACAGACGTAAATTAGACTCTTCGTGAATAGTTCCATTCTGGTTATGAGACAAAACCTATATTGGTCTCTGACCACTGGCACTGACCTGGAGCCGAGTGCAGTCTGTTCTGGCGAGATTTGAAGGCTGGAGTGGTCAGTCTGCCGTTCTCCTGATCCAGGTAAATCAACACAAAAAAATTTAACATGAAAAAACCCAATCAATTTTTTAAACAAACAAATCCTCAAATTTAAAATAAAACAAAAAAAGTGACTCGCGGAATATTACGTCAGGTTTATCATTCAAAAAAGTGACTCGCGGAATATTACGTCAGGTTTATCATTGCATACTGTCAGGTTAATTTACACGTAACTTAAACTTTTTAAGTTAAACCTTACCGTTTTCCTGTGTTTAATCGTTCCTCCTCTACTCAAGCAAAACGACGTTTGTTTTGGTTCCCGAGTTTCCCGGCTGAGTTTTAAAAGGCAACCTGCTTCCTGATTGGCTGATGGATTTTCCTCTCTGACCAGGCGATGCTCTTAGTTCATTGAGTAAGCGCGATAGTGCCACCTTACGGCCAGAGTGAGTAAAGCAATAGGATCATAGATGATCAGTTATTTGTTGGCGGTGATGCACGAATGGCATTCAGTCTGATAGCAAACCCGAAGAAGAAAGTGAAATCTCCAAATAGGCCTTTATCACTTAAAATGGGTGGATGGATCCATTGATGAGTAAATTGGGTGATTAAGTAGTCAGATGTTTCATTACTACTGTATCATCATAACAATTTGATTGAAAATGTAAAAATAACTACTGGAACAAATTATCTTAGGTGATTATTAGTGACAGAAATATTGCATAATTTTTTTTATTCCTTTTTTTAAATTTTAAAACTTTATTTACAGGTCTGAATTAGATTTGACAATGTGGAATCGGATTGTGGATCCCACTATACAGTCATACATGCATACACTGACTATTAATGTTTTTATTTAATGCCATTTATTATGGTCAGTACTTATGGAGTTTACAGC
Source organism: Cyprinus carpio (assembly GCF_018340385.1). NCBI lineage: Eukaryota > Metazoa > Chordata > Actinopteri > Cypriniformes > Cyprinidae > Cyprinus > Cyprinus carpio. Next base: position 18,711,581 of record NC_056610.1, read on the forward strand.
ATCCCTACAGCGCATTACATTTACCTAGCGAAACAAAGCAAAAAGAAAAACAGGTAAAGCATTGAACCCTTAAATAAATCAGTAATGTGAAGGCAATTGCGAACAACGTCCTCCTTTGTGTCCTGCTGCAGATGAGTCTGTATGGTGATTTATGTGTGTCCATATAATCTTCACTTTTATTGTTGTGTAGAAACACTTGCTTCAATGCAGCAATGAACCAAGTCCAGCTCCTTTTATACTGCACTATTTAAATGTAATCATTGGGAAGTTAACAGTCAGTCATTTCTGCAATACTTTGTTCATTAATTGAGATGGGAGGTAGAGTTGTTTATCCATTAGAATAAAAGGTAGTAGAGCCAGTAGAAAATATTGACGAGGAGAAATACCATGGGGAAAAATACACGTGCATGTCTGTCGATGTTGTTAGGATTCTCGACACTCATCATGGATGCTGCTCGGCGAGACATCTGCTTTACGGAGGACAAACCGCACCCATTCTCTTTCTTCTTGTCTGTGGCTTCATTCCCTTCGCATGTCACAGATTGCTCAGTTGTCTCCTGCTGAGTGGATTCTTTTTTCTGCATCTTTTTGGGTGACGTTGAATTTGCCAAATGAGTCGTACCATTTGACTCCTCGAATTCTTTGAGTAGTTCCTGTGAAAATTGAATGGTAAAATTAAAATATATAATAGTTGTAAAAATGTGTAATTTTAACCACTATCCAGAGGTTTCTCACCCTTTGCACATCTACAATGGTCTGGTGCTGCATGGTGCAGAAATGAGCGCAGGCATATTCCAGCAGAGCACCAAAGATGAAGGTGAAACAGATGCCGAGATAGACGTCGATAGCTTTAATGAAGCAGTTGGCATTGGGAAGTGAGGTCCTGGCACCCATCATTAGTGTGGTCATGGTAAGAACAGTGGTCACCCCTGTCAAATAAATGGATTCGACAGAGAATATTTAGTTTATTTCATCAAGAAATGTTTTGTAGCATATGTTTTCTTGAGTAATAAGCTCTTGGAATCACTTGCCGATGCAGGTGCGAGCTGGAACGGAGGACTGACTGATCCAGAAAGACACCCATGACAGAACCACCAGCAATGTTGAGGGCACATATGTCTCCAGAATGAAGAACAATACATTTCTACGTAAAGAGAAGTGCAGAACTAGCTTCGGATAAAAACCTGCAACAGATCCAGAATATTGCAGGTGATTCACTGTAAAAAGAATATGCTTGCAATTTTCACAAAAAAAGTATTATAAGAATGCTACATTAAAAATAGTTAATTGTTTAACTATAAGATATCTTATCATATACAATGAAAACGGTAAATGGTTTCAAATTGCATTATATATAAAATACTGTAATTTTTTCCCCAAGTAAAAACCATATAATATATATATATAATATAGCCCCTGAATGACACATATATGTTATTTAAATAGTTTTGTTTCTTCTCATTTTGTTATTAGTAATGCACATTAAGGTGTTTTGTGTTATGTGTATGTTTAGTTGCTTTCCATTTTACCACCTGTATTATCATGTGGTTTTCAGGACATTATAATGTAAAGTTCTAATTTTGGTCATTGTAGTAGATTAGTAACATTAACATTATATCACTTTAAAATGTTTAATAATGCATTGTAAAATATTCAGGCACCAACATGCCATCTTGTATTAGCTGATAGATTGTCAGCGTATGCTTGTGTTTTTTTTTTTTTTTTTAACAATAAATTTAACAGATTTTTTTACACTGTAATAGCAGTTTCTAGCAGCACTATGAATTTTAGTCCATTTAAAAACTAGGAAATATATGCAATGCGTAAATGTACAGTGAGACTAAAACGTTGTATGAATTTTAGTCCATTTAAAAACAACAACAACACAGATGATTAAACCAAGTGGCATGTGCAGAAAAAAAAATATGCTTTGCAATTGTTTGTTTTATCATTCTAAACCTTAAATCTCTTTTTGTGGAATAGTTGTGCTTGTGGTGCTTGTGCTATTTTCTTTGAAATGTCATTTGGATGATCTTTTGTTATCTAATGCAATGGCATTCATACATCTTTAAGGCTGGCTTAAGTGTCCAAATTCTTTTTTGGGATTTTGTAAACCATGATTGCACTGTAAGCTGCTTAGAAGTAAGACGTCTGCCGAATGCATAAATATAAATGTAGAATGTGGCTGAGAGACCAAGACTGAGTGGTACCTTTTAGTAAAATAAAATGTAAAAATTACCAAAATTTGATGCTTTTACCTGTTTCATACACAGCTTTAGATACGGTTGTGTAGTAGCTCTCCACACTATACTGAGCCAGACGCAGTGTATCTAACCCCTTCACTGAGTCATTCCCTCGGGTCCAGTAAAACACCACATCCTGTAAATTATAGCCCCCTGAACATGCATGCACACACACAGATTTAAGGGTCTGTAGAGCCTGCTCTTGAATAATCAATAAAAGAAAACAAGGAAAGCCCATATGCATTTGTTTTGAAAATGCTTACAGCTTTCTAATTGCAAAGTACACTCTTGTCTATCCATAGGATACTTGGTGAGGTCCATGTTGCAGGCAATGGTTGCTGTTATGCTGTGGAGAAAAAGAGGAATATTGATTGAACCATTTCAGTGGGAAGGTTCCCCAGATGCACATACATCTGCCCGGAGCACCTGTTCAGCCTTTGGTAAGAAGTTCTAAATTCAGAATCAATGTTTA